>NC_134798.1:14288619-14331651 GCF_046742065.1 Oratosquilla oratoria
AATGGTTAAAGTAGCAGTAGTAGACTCTCTTCCCATAGTAGGAATATCCTTATTGTTGGCCAATGACATCGCTGGAAGCAAAGTCATTTCTCCCTTAATAACAAATAACCCTAAGACCTCAGTAGAACCTTCAGATAACTTACAGTTGTTTCCCGCTTGTACTGTAACCAGATCTCAGTACAAGAAATCTGAAGAGGAGACCTATAATTTAGAATCCCTATTCTCCCAAACTGACCCATCTTCTTCTTCACCAGTTTCTCTATCTAGAGCAGAATTAATCAAAGAACAGAAGTCAGATCCTTCTCTTAAAAATTTGTACGAGATTGTTTCATCTCCAGAAGAAGTTGAAAATATGTCACGAGGTTTCTATATAGAAAACGGAGTCCTAATGCGAAAATGGAGAGCATCCACCGCAACCGCTGACCAGCCATGGCAAGTAAGGAATCAAATAGTCCTCCCTCTTAGTTTCAGGAATAATGTTCTAAGATTGGCTCATGATACTCCCTTAGCAGGTCACTTAGGGGTAAGAAAGACCTTGTTCAACATAACCCAACATTTCCATTGGCCCACGGTTGTCAAAGATGTTGCCCAATATTGTAAAACATGTCATACATGTCAACTTGTAGGTAAGCCCAACCAGAAAATTGTAGAAGCTCCACTCCATCCCATTCCTGTAATGGAAGAGCCATTTAAAAAAGTTCTTATTGATTGTGTAGGACCTTTACCTCCTTCAAGTAAAGGAAATCAGTACATTCTCACAATCATGTGTATGAGCACTCGTTTTCCAGAAGCAATTCCTTTGAAAAATATTAAAGCTCAAAACATAATCAGAGAAATGTTGAAATATTTCACTATGGTAGGATTTCCTAAGGACATTCAAAGTGATCAAGGAAGTAATTTTCTTTCCAACAAGTTTGGAGAAACTCTTGTAACACTAGGTATAAATCATGTAACTTCCTCCGCCTATCATCCTCAATCACAAGGTGCTCTAGAGCGCTTTCACCAAACGCTCAAGACAATGTTAAGAATCTTCTGTGCTGAGAACACTCGAAATTGGGAAGACGGACTCCCCTTTTTGTTGTTCGCCACCCGAACAACAATTCAAGAAAGCCTTGGATTCAGCCCGTCAGAATTAGTCTTCGGTCATGAAGTCCGTGGTCCCCTAAAGATACTTCATGAACAATGGATGAAAGAAGAACCACCAGTTCCTTCTTTGAAATACGTGTCCCAGGTCACCGAGAAGTTGTTAGAAGCTTGGAAGTTGGCAAGAGAGAACTTGGCGAATGCTCAACGAGTAATGAAAGGTCGGTATGATAAAAATTCTAAACTTAGAACTTTCTCTCCAGGAGATCAAGTGTTACTTTATCTTCCCATACCAGGAGATCCATTGCAGGCTAAATACAAAGGACCCTATGAAGTCTTGTCCAGAGCCAGTGATCTCAACTACATAATCAAAACTCCAGACAGAAGAAAGAGTTCCCGTCTCTGTCACATAAATACCTTAAAACCTTATCATTCCCGAGATCCAATTCCAATTTGCAGCTCTACCACAATAAAATCGGAAGAGCCTCCTGATAACCTGCCTAATCCTCCTGAGATTCCCTTGGAAAACTCCCAGATACTACAAAATCTTCACTTATCTGAGAAACAAGATGTAGCAGAACCATGGACTGACCTGTTGAGAAAAGACCACGACTTCGTGTGGACGCCTACCTGTGAGACGGCCTTCAAAAACCTGAAGTCCCTTCTCACTAACGCACCAGTTCTAAGGGCACCCGACTTCCAACGACCCTTTCTTCTGCAAGTCGACGCCAGCGACACCGGTATCGGTGCCGCCCTCTTGCAAGAACACAATGAAGTTCTTCACGCTATCGCCTACTACAGCAAGAAGCTGTCCCCTGCGCAGAAGAACTACTCAACAATTGAGAAGGAGACGCTCGCTTTGGTCCAGGCCCTTATCCACTTCGAAGTCTACCTGGGTTCCTCAACTACCATTCAAGTATATTCGGATCACAACCCCTTGAAGTTCCTACAGACTATGAAAAACAAGAATCCGAGACTTACACGTTGGAGTTTATTTCTCCAACCCTTTAATCTAACTATTCATCATATAAAAGGCGTCTTTAATGTTTTAGCCGACGTCCTTTCTAGAACATAGCTTTTCAACAGAAAGTGAAAAGCTTTCCCAAACGGTGGAGGTGTAACGTAATATTAGATATTACGTCATATGTGTAATTATGTTATAGAATTGTGTTCCTTTGTATTACATAACTATGTTCATATTTCTTGTCTATGTATGTATTATAACAATGTTAAGCAGTAACGCCCGTCCACTATATGTAATCATGCCTACGTGCGGGGAGAGGTGCGCACTCTTGTAGAACAAACAGACAAGCGAAATCCTGAATAGTTCGGAGCGCACAGATTTGACAGTTACTAAATAAATAGATTGTTCAAGCAAGTCGAGGGTCCTAAAACTACCCATGTTGACGTGTTAACTTACCCTCCTCCCCTCCTTTCACTCACTCGCACCCTTAACCGGAAGTATCCGGCTTCCGGTCCAATGGTATATAAGCGGTTGAAACCGCTCATTCCTTGTCATTTTTCGCTCTATTGATCTCTTGATAAGAATACAAGTTTGGACTCATGAGACGATTGGTGTGAAGTGATCACCCTTTTTTGCCTACATTACGTGTCTGATATACATTGCATTACTTTACTTATATTTGTACTTATTACTTATTCTGATGCATGTTCCTGATCTCTTTGTACTTAGATAGTACCATATTGCATACTTATCTTGTGTTTCTTATTTGAACGATAATTTCCATAATCATGTAACGGTCCCATTGACCCTACTGCCCATTCTCTTTTGTGTTGATTGCCTGTAAATATTTTCCATTAATAATTTCGTTTACTAGTTTTATCGCTAGTTTAATATTCCTTTCCTGGAATCTTCTTTGTTACCTTTACTTCTAGTCTTACGAATTATCTAGGCCCTGACCAGATAGTTCAGTCCTACAGTGGCTTCTAGAAGTGCGCTGGTTCTTAAGCACTTAGACGTTATACGTAACGTCTCTTCACATACCAGCCGCCCGTAACAATATACATATATATACATATATATGTACATATATATATACATATATATGTACATATATATATATATATATACATATACATATATATATACATGTATATATACATATATATACATATATATATATATGTACACACACATATATATATACATTATATATATATATATTATATATATGTATACATATATATACATATATATACATATATATATACATATGTATATATACATATATATACATATATATATACATATATATACATATATATATACATACATATATACATAAATACATATACCAAGTCTTTTTCCCCCTTACAAGGGGGGCAGCCAAAAAGAAAAAGGCATAAAATCATTCCCACCCATTCCATCCCTGAATACACTCCACACCCCTCCACCCTCCCTCTTATCTTAGCACCTCCTGAATGACAGGTCATCCCTGCACCTTGTCCACTGCCCTGGGTCAGAAGCAGTGTCGCAAGACACAGCACATCCACAGCAAGGCCGGTTCATTAAATCGGCGACCCCCCTCTCCGTCCCCCCGTTGCATAAAATGAGAGGACGGGGAGAAATCCCTTTGGGCTGCGTCAAATTTTGCTCACACATACTACCTCACGCCCCATCCACCCACCCATTCCACCTCATGCAATCACAACATCATCCATATACAACCATTCTCCATTCACCCCTGTCTTCTGTCCTCTCCCGTCCTTCCTCAACAGACATTCCCCTCTTCCCCAAAGCCCCCTTCACCCCATCCATCCACCTCATCCTAGAACCTCCCCTCATGTTCACTCCTTCCACATCTGCCTTCAACACCTCTTTTACTAGTCTTTCTTCACTCATTCTTTCCATGTGTCCAAACCATCCTAAAAGTCTTTCATCAACCCTATCTCCCAGCTCCTTTTCCACCCCTGTTCTCCTCCTCACCTCCTCTTTTCTCACTCTATCTAGCCTAGTAACCCCCACCATACTTCTCAGACACCTCATCTCAAACACATTCAAACTCCTTCTCTCTTCTTCTCTTATGTTCCATGTTTCTGCCCCATACAGTGCTGTTGGCACAATCACTCCTTCATACAGTCTCCTCTTAGCCTCCATTCCCAAATGTCTATTCCTCATTACACTCTTTAATCTACCAAGGCATTTACTCGCTTCTCTCAATCTATATTCTACCTCCACTTTCACTCCACCTTTCCCTGCCACATTTGCACCCAGGTATCTAAAACTATTCACTTCCTCCAGTCGCTCTCCCTTAATGCTCACTTCCAGTCTACTGCCACTTTCACCCCTTGTACATCTCATCACCTTACATTTACCTACATTTATCTTTAGCTTTCTTCTATCACATACTCTCCCAAACTCTGCCACCAACTTCCTCAATCCCTCCTCCAATCCTGCCACAAGCGCAGCGTCGTCCGCAAACAACAGCTGGCTCACCTCCCACTTTTCTCAATTTTCTTTAACCATCTCCAATCCCTTGCCCACTACCCTTGCATTTACCTCTCGCACCACCCCATCCATGTATAAGTTGAACAGCCAGGGTGACATAATGCATCCTTTACGAAGTCCCACCTTTACCTCGAACCACTCACTCTCCATTTCCAATCCTGACACAAGCTCTACTATTCTCATAAAAACTCTTAACAGCTCCCAGAAGCTTTCCTCCTATCCCGTATATCTGCATAACCTCCCACAGTGCCTTCCTGTCTACCCTATCAGAAGCCTTTTCCAGATACATAAAAGCCAAAAAAACATCCTTCCCCTTTCCTATAGCTTTCTCACATATCTGTCTTACCACAAAGATCTGATCTACACAACCTCTACCTGTCCTAAATCCACACTGTTCCTCACCAATTACTCCTTCTGTTCCTCTCCTAATCCTCTCAATCAAGATCCTCCCATAAGCCTTCCCAACTACACTCAACAAGCTAATCCCTCTGAAACCACTACATTCACACTTGTCCCATTTTTCCTTGTAAAGAGGAACTATATAGGCACTCCTCCAGTCCTCCGGCACTCTACCCTCTCTCCAACAAACATTAAATAACCTCACCAACCAGTCCACCATCACTGTACCTCCCTTTTTCAGACATTCTGCATGGCATCCATCCAGACCAGGTCAGTACCCATCATACCCACCCACACAGTAGCCCAAGTCACATGGTCCACATCACATAACACTAGGTCAAGACATACATCTCTCACTCAACTTCGCTCACACCAACGCTCTCCAAGAACACAGCTGGTTTGTAATACTGTCACAAACCAGGACACCTTGCAAACACATGTTTCCTTGGACAACTTTCACAACCAAATCACCGCTGTGATTATCACAGAACATATTACCACACCTGTGATCGTTGTCGTGTGTTATCACACAGGCAACAGAGACAAAACTCCTTAGATTACTCTCCCTTAAGACCCTCACGTAACACAACTCCATTATGACCCCCGACCACCAAGACTCAGTGCAACTCAACTCGCTCCATACCCGGAAGTTCCCTCATCAACCCTACCTGTACATATTCTGGATACCACAGACATGACCCCCTCCTCCTTGACATTCAATGTAATTTCTAGTAACTTCAAAGTGACCAAATTTCTTGACACTGGATCTCCCGTTAACATAATGTCCACCTATAGCTTCAATAAATTCCGCATGGAACACAAGAGACTCGCCATCCTAAAAACCCCAGATATTACTCTTTCAAATGTAGATGGTATACCATTCCCCATCGTTAATAAATTCTCCCTAGATATTAGCTTCAAAGATCAGTGCCCACCCATTCCAGTTACCGTCTACGTAGCTGACGTTCACTTTCTTGCTGATATCCTCATAGGCTTAAAAATGATGAAGCAACATAACATAGTCATTTACCCTGCAAACTATTTCCTTCCTGCACTGCCATCACCTACATACAACAGAGTTCCCAGTGCTCAACCACTCCAGACCCTCCCCAGGACTCTACCTCTTTACTGACAGTTGTGGACATGCATTCCAAAAATAACAGATGTACTAACTCCTCCCGCATGTCCAAATCAGCTAAACTCAGGACTTAACACCCATTAAACGTCGTTGGTATTTCATCGACTGAAGAAAATTTCTTGCCTCTCATAGAGGAATCCACCAAATCCACCACAGTCTCAGAAGTGTTACACTCAAACAGTGCTCCTCAGCCCAAAGATGTTGTTTCCTTGTGAGTATACAAAGACGCACCTACAAGTTTTTCAAGTCCCAGACACCGATGTCGTCTGTATGCCAGAAACTTGCCGTGTTAATGTCATTTCTTTCCTTTTAGCCATCAGCTCAGCGTCAAAGGTCACACTTGCATTTTGATTACACTGGTCAACAAAATCTATTAAAATACCTGTCCCACAAGCAAAAGGAGGTGAACCTGATATATTTTTTTCTGCTGATTTCAAACATATTTTCAGAATTTTTCTATCAGGCATAGGTTTTATGTGATAGCATATTAGATTTTAAATGATTATAACTAATAAATGAGGCTGATATTTCAATGAAACTTACCTTTAAAATGTAGAAATGTATGATTTTCGAGTGTGTTTTGCTTCTGGGAGATCCCTTTTTAGCGTCCAACAGTAATCAGCCAACATTGAAGAGCTCCACTTCCTTTGATACCAGGTTTTCATGTTCAGGATGTACTGGTGAAACCTCTCACTATGCTCGTCACTGACGGCGCCAAGATTTACAGGGAATAAGTCCGAGTGAGAGTCTAGGAAGTGAATTTCTAGGCTCATATTGCATCCCAAGGCCTTGTAGGATGTCAGTAGCTCTACGATTTCAGAATAGTTATTTGCTTTATGATTCCCCAAAGAATCTGCACAAACTTACTTAAATGACAGCCATGCAGCTTTTTCAAGATCATTCTGGTCTCTCAACTCCCTAATCTGTGGTCCAACAAAAATACCTTTGTTTTTTGCATCACTTACTGTAGGAAACTTATTTTTCAAACATGTGAATCCCTTGCCAGCTCTATCCATACCTTTAACAAAATTTTTCATTAATCCTAGCTTAATATGCAAAGGAGGCAGATAAATTTTCTCCAAACCAACAATTGGAGGATTGACAACATTCTTCTCTCCTGGGGTCAGAGGTCATTTGGCCAGACATTCTTTTCATAAAGATTTTCCTTATCCCAACTGTCCCACTCACAGAGAAAGCGACAAAACTTTGTGTAACCTATCTGCATTCCACGTAAAAATGCCACAGCCTTTAGATCACCACAGATATTCCATTTATGTTATTCATACTTTTTTTTTCAATAGCAGCTTCATACTCTCATATGTTTCCTTCGTGTTGGCTGCATGGGCCAGAGGAACAGAAGGAAACTTATTTCCATTGTGGAGCAAAACAACTTCCAGACTCACTTTTGAAGAGTCAATAAACAAGCGCCACTCATTCCTGTCATATTTATGGTTAAGTTCCTCCATAACAAAATATATAATGTTACGAACGCGGCCCCCTATCGCATGATGTGACGACTTCGTGGTACTCGTGGCGCCAAGGCCGGACGCCACCTGGAGTCACGTGACCTCGAGCAGCGACTGTAATTGGTCGAGGCGTGCTATATAACCACGCTACCCAGCAATGACGGCAAGACGAACAGCAGCAGCTGACAGGAGAAGACGTCGTGATTCCCGCGCATATTTAGTATCGTGTTTGTAAGCTGTAGCGAGGCTTCAAGTAGCCTTTCGAGGGTTGGCAAGCGACCCGAGGTGCCTCCTACAGCCCAGTATTGTTTTTGTAGTGATTCTGCGTAAATAGAAATAGAAATAAACTTGGCGTTTTCGTCGACTTGGGAACTCAGCAAGGAGACGAGGTGACGGGCAGCTGGGCGAAGCTCAAGAAAATTACCGTCGCGTCTGTCAATGATGCGCCGAACCCACGGATCCTCAATCGAGTGACGACCTCCAGTCTCTGGGGAGGTTTGTTACAGTGGTGTCAGAAGTGGGATCTGTAAGTATAAGTGCATTTTTAGTGCGCCGCGGTGATCTATCGAGTGTGAACGGGAGAAGCCGCGACCGTTTTGTCGTGACGGGTGACAGGTTCAAGGTGTTGTGCCCAGGTAAGTGATATTGTGGTCGTTTTCAGTGCCGTAGAGTCATTACACTAGTATGGCTGATACTGAAACCACACTAGCAGACGTTATAGGAGCTATGGCGGAACAAGGAAGGACACAGCACGCTGAACTGCAAGCAATGGTGAACCATGCTTTATCGGAGCAAGGAAAAGCACAGCGAGACGAAATTCAAGCAGTGGCGAACCGTGTTGACAGTGTGTTCGAACGGGTGCTTGGACTCGTTAAGGAGGAGTGTTCGCGGGTGAAAGAAGAGGTTTTAAGTGCAGTTTTCACCAAGGACGAGGTGAAGGGAGAGGTTGAAAAAGTGGCCAGTGACCTTAGGAAGTATGTGGATGAAGTTGTGGCAGCGCAAGTATCCCCTGTCCTCTCTCAGCATGAGGATACGCTGCACCGGGAAAGTGGGCAAGCTAGCGAGGCGGAAGATAGTGACGAGGACGAAGCTAATAGTCGGCACGGAAGACTCAAGAGCCTTTCTCCATTGGCAAGGGCGTTCCCGTCTCCCCCAGGTACCCCGGCGAGTGTTTTGTCGCCTCCGCCACCTCCGCCAGCCTCGGTAATGTCGGGCCTCTCGGCTGCCAACTCCACGTCACGGAGGCTAAGGAGCGGGACGAGGCGCCGCCCGCAGGAGTTCGACGGAACAGTGTCTTGGGAAGCGTACAAGACACAGTTCGAACTCTTGGCTAGCGCCCATCAGTGGAGCCGACCGGAGATGGCCATGCAGCTCGTATGGGCGCTCAAAGGCCCAGCGTTGGAAGTCCTGAACCAGCTGCCAGCCACCCAGCGGACCTCCTACAGTAAGGTGACGGCGACGCTGGAGAGGAGGTACGGGCATCAGCATCAAACTGAGGTGTTCAGGACCAGGTTCCGGGCCCGGGTAAGAGGTCCGGGAGAGACCCTGACACGCTTGGCGCAGGATTTGGAGGTATTGGTGCGCCGTGCGTACCCGGAGGCCAGTGAGGAGACGATCACCATTCTCTTGCGGGATCAGTTTGTTGACGCCATCGACAACCAGCAGCTGAGGATATACGTCCAGCAGGCGCACCCTAAGGACCTACAGGAGACCCTGGCGAGGGGCCTGGAGATGGAGTCGTTTCTCCAGGTTACGCGGGAGCGACCCAGCTGGAACAGTGACTCCTGCAAGGTGAGGCCAAGGAAGGGGAAAGTGGACAATCCCCCCTCTAGACCTGCATCACCCTCAGGTGAGTTCCGGGGTAAATGCTACTCTTGTGGGCAACAGGGGCATTCCAAAAAGTACTGCCCGCAGGGGACGAGTGGCGGAAAGGCTGTCGGTGCTGGAACAGGACCGTACGGGTACAAACCCTGCTGCTGGAGTTGTGGTGAGGGGTATAAGACGGCAGGGTGTGCCATCGTCTCCGACAAGGATAGCAAGAAGTTAGCGGGAAACTGGGAGGGTCTGGCGGAAGGGGTCGAATGCCAGTCGAAAGACGGGAGACCCCAGTCCGTTTAAGTTGCCGCGCCGAGGGCGCCCGGACCGTTCAGGTAGGCGGGCAAGTGGACGGTAAGTCTTGCTGCTTCACGGTGGACTCGGGCGCAGAACGCACATTCGTGCAGGACGGCATGGTGGCAACTGGACGACCCCCGGTGGCCCAGCAACAGCTGTGTGGGATCACGGGACACTGCACGCAGCTGCGGGGACCAGTGCATGCCAGGTTAACGGTTGGCAACACGGAGGAGCATCTTCCCGTTTTTGTAGCTGACGTCGGGGAGAACTTGCTCAGTCTAAACTACCTCCAGCAAAGCAAGACGGTGCTGGATTTCGGGGAGATGACCATGTCGGTCGGAGGTGACGTGGTGCCGCTTCGGGAGGGCGCCGTTGACGCAGAGGAAGCCCACACTGTACGACCACCTGAAACCAACCACCGTTGCCGTCTAAGTAAAGAGCAGGAAGGGGAAAGCCTGGGCCCGGGCGAGGGTGGTGTACAGGCGACTATGGTCATGGAAGGTCACTTCGAGAACAAGCAGGGGAGTAACACTGAAGTCCCACCTCATCTGCAGGATCTATTGCAGAGGAGCTCGGCATGTCTGTCTGGGGAACAGGTTGACGAGGTGAGTAAAGTGTTGACTCAGTATGCAGATGTCTTCTCGAAGGGGGATACCGACCTGGGCCGGACCAGCCTGGTGAAACACCGTATACACACAGGGGATAGTCGGACGGTCAAGCTGCCGCCCCGAAGAATCGCGCCCGCCCGTCGGCTGGAAGTGGAGAAAGCCGTGGAGGAACTGCGCGCGCAAAGGGTAATCGAAAAGTCGACCAGTCCCTGGAGTGCGGTAGTCGTACTCGTAAAGAAGAAGGATGGGTCCACCAGGTGTTGTGTGGACTATCGGGGCCTTAACGCGGTGACAACCAAGGACTCTTACCCTCTACCGAGGGTGGATGACACGCTTGACGCGCTCGCGGGTGCTCAGTGGTTCTCGACCTTGGACTTGAAGTCTGGTTACCATCAAGTTGAGGTAGCGGAGGAGGACAGAGAGAAGACGGCCTTCTCGTATGGGCAGGGGCTATATCAATTCCAAGTGATGAATTTTGGCCTAGTGAATGCCCCGGCAACCTTTGAGCGCCTGATGGAGCGTGTGTTGGATGGGCTGCTCTGGAAAAGCGCCCTGGTATACTTAGACGATGTGCTAGTGTATGGGAATTCATTTGAGTGTGCTCTGGCATGGCCACGTTCACGATACCCCGACCATGACAATATGTTGTAGCGAAGGAGCCCGGATCCAAGAGAAACAATGAGCCCCTTTGTGCGCAGGGACTCTATGGACAAGAAGTGCGCGCGAATGTACCAGCGGAGGAGTACGAAATCGGTGACCTCGCCGATATCAGGTCAAGGGGCACGCACGCCAAAACCAGGCGGCGACGTAGAGCCAACATATCTTTGGTCACATTACATTGTAGAATTAAGGTATCAGGTAGAAATTATTTTGTGAGCCCTCTCCACACAAGAATAAAGGAAATGGTGGAAGTGTGGAGTTGGGTAAATAGAATTAGGATAAATTAATTAAGTACATGTTGGCACCTGTGCTATGACGCTGGTGTCGTGCGGTCTGTGTATATAAGAAGGGGAGCAGTGGTCCTTACCACTGAGAAAAGATTTTCCGCTCTGTATGGATACTCTCGCTTCGTCGTCTCGCCACGTGATTCTCAAGATTTCAGCCGCAAATACCCGAGTCACTCGCTCTGTTTGTCGTGCTGCCGCTTGTAATACGTTTGCCCTGCTACCCGAGCTAATTCCCTCTTCCTTCGCGGAATCTCGCTCTGGCAGGTTATGCCCCATATAACTCTCCCTGCACGGTTAGCGTAGCCCTTGTGGTTCTTTGAAAAATCGTTTTCACGGCGGGAGAGGGGGGACCCTTCGTCAAGCATTAGCCCGGTCTCGCGCACCCTCGCGCAATCGAGCCTCGTAATTTCGTTACTGCTTACAGATAGACAGGATAAGACACGGTACGAACGCGCTAGGTAACGCCCGCGATCACTTGCCCTTAAATTGCTTTTTTTTTTTTTTTTTTTTTTTTTTTTTTTTTTTTCCGTTCAAGTTGTTGAGGATACGTAGGATTCACACACGTTAGCTTATCAGTGCCACCATGGCGGCATCTGATACCGTTACTGGCGTGGTGAAGCGTAGGCGCTGCGCTCCAGGATCAGAGCCTCCATCTGATGATGAGGCTGCCGTGGTGATGGCCCCTCCTCACAATAGGGGTGGCAAGCTCCCCACTTTCAAGGTCGTACCCTCAGCAGGGTACGACACGGCTTTTGAAGTGGTACGAGCTCTTGAGAGGGGTCCCCTCCACGGTAAACTGATCTCCCTCCGGCCCCTCGGCGACGGTAACTTGTTGCTGTTACCGAGCAGTTACCAGCTTGTCGAGGAGCTTAAGGCGGTCACTTCGTTGAATGGACAGCCTCTGACCCTGGAGCGTCTTAATCCCGAAGACAAGCGACAAAGACTCGTGGTGCACGACTACCCGACCTCATACTTCACCGAGGCCATTGAGGACCATCCTCAGGTGATCGGGGCCATGAGAATGCGTCGCTGGGATAAGACGCCCACCCGCCAGGTTATCATCACCATCAAAGGAGAACCATTCTCACGTATCGACCTGGGGATGTATGGCAGCTATGATGTACGAACGTACATTCCTGATCCTCTCCGTTGTTTCAGATGTCAGCGCTATGGTCATCACCAAGCGAGGTGCTCAGCGAAGCAACCCAAGTGCGGTATTTGCAGCTCGCCTCACGCCACCGACTCTTGCCTCGACAAGTTCAAGGCTGGCGCTGAGACAGTTCCCAAATGCCCGAATTGTAGCAAGAAGCACCACGCTTGGAATACCGGGTGCGCAGTGCGTAAAGTTCAGGCCATTGCCTCTAAGGAGAGGACAGAGAAGCGACAGGACTTCATACCTGCCCCCCCAGGAACATTTGTATGGGGCAGCAGGAAACACTCTCCCACCACAGTAACACAACCACCTACACATAACGCTCCTGATTTAAACAATCAGGAGCAATTTCCGTCACTAAACCCAGACCCCACACAGACACAACCAGCTCCCAAGAAAGCTAGCGCACCCCAACCCACGTCAACCTCTAAAACCGCACCCACTTCCAAACCCGCTACCAAATCCGCTCCCACTTCCAAACCCGCTTCCAAATCCGCACCCACTTCCAAAAACACACCCGCCTCCAAACCCAACTCTAAAGCCAAACCCACGCCCCCTGTACCAACCCCACGAGCACAGGACAGACGGTCCCCTCCACCTCAATATCCGGCCGATATCATCCCCCTTAGGGAGGATGATATCGACCTGATTGTGACTGGTGTCGTTGCTGCAGTAGCTACCACCCTTGGAGAAACTGATCCAGACAGGACACTAGTCATCGTGGACAGGGCCGTCAAGAACGTGCTCAAACTCCTTAAAGCGAAGAGGAACCCTAGACGAAAGTGAGGACTCCCTCCCCCTCCCCCTCCACCTCCTCCTCTCCTGCCTCCTCCCCCGCCTCTTCCACTACCTCTTCCTCAACCTCCTCCTCCTCCTCCTCCTCCCCTTCCAATTCCCCCGAGCCAGCCAAACCCACTTTCACCATTGGGAAATCGACACCCACAACATCCAAGACGAGGAGAGTGTCTTCTGCCAGGCCCCAACGCCAACTTGCATTGAGGCTTGAAGACTCCTCTTCTGATGAGGAGGAAAAGGCGTCCACTGTTCTAAAGTCGCAACCCATCTTGTCGTCTGACCGGGGACAACAAGATGAGACCTTCATGGAAACTGACAGGGAAGAACATCGCCCTGTTCAATAATCACTTGAGGTTGCTACAGTGGAACCTTAACGGGTTCCGCAGTAAAAGTTCGTATCTCCTTGCGCTTGCGCAAGAGCATGATTACGATATCATGCTTCTCCAAGAGACATTGGTGAGCGACGAGGTGCGATTTCCGGGATATCGCATCTTTTCCCTCCCTCGTTCACTCGCTGCTAGGGGGTGCATGATCTTAGTCAAATCATCCATCCCCTGCAGTGAAATCACGGACCCTGTATCATGTGGGGATGGTGTAGAAGTTCTTGCGGTTCGACTTCATCGGGCCCACGAAACGTACACCATCTACAACATATACAGGGGCCTGAGAGCGGAACTGGACCTTGGAGAAGTATGTACTCTTGCTGCGGACAGGCTCCTCATCATAGGAGGGGACTTCAACGCCCACCATGATATTTTGATGTCGACCCAAGGGCCCAATGTCGCTGGGCGCCACTTAAGTTCAGTATTAGATGAATGCCCTGACATTGCGTTGTTGAATGATGGAAATCCGACGCACGTGCAAGGTGGACGACTTGATCTGACCTTGGCGACGGCCACTCTCCTCCCTAGGGTAACCTGGGAGGTGCATCCTATTGTCACTAGCGATCACTTCGGTGTCTCTGTGCACATACGGGATTCACCAACCATACCAGCTGTATTACCTGTTCCCAGGTGGAAGACAGCTTTGGCAAACTGGCCAGTGTTTGAGAAGTCTGTTGAAGAATGGGCAGCGTCCTACGTCCCACCACAAGACGTGGAAACGTTGGAAGCTGACTTTTCTGCAGCCATTCAGGTGGCTGCCAACAGAGCCATCCCAAAGACTCGCCAGTCCCCCAGAGAACATAAGAACAGCTGGTATTATACCCCCGAGGTGAGAGAGGCCAACCATCGGGTGAACATGCTTAGGCGTGTTTTCCGACGGCACCGAACTCAGACCAATTTGGCCAACTTGCGCGCTGCAGTACATGACGCTCACGTCATAGCTGCAGATGCCAGAAGAGCTAAATTTCTTGAATGGTGTGAGGGCTTTACTGCTCACACCTCCCTAGCAGAGCTGTGGTCTAAGCTCCGTAGGGCTACTGGCAGGACTCAACCACGACGCACTCATCATGCCCCTGATGCTGAGGCGAAGCGGCTGGTGCAGGAGTTTGTCTCTCGCTCCAGCAGCACCTCACTCCCGCAGTGTGTTCAAGACACATTGCAGGACCTCCAAGGAGTGAGGCGCCATGGTGTTGAGGACATGGCGAGTCGAACGGATGATACTGACGCTAGCTTTACGCTTCAGGAGCTACGGGTCACGCACAAGACCAGCTCAGACACGGCACCTGGAGAGGACCTCATCACCTACTCCATGCTGGCCCACCTTGGACCAGCGGGTGACGAGGCACTTCTAAGGGTGATAAACGCGTCTTGGAGGACTGGCAAGCTACCAACAGCCTGGAAGACGGCAATCATAACGCCAATTCCAAAGCCAAAGGAACCAAGTGCTTACCGCCCCATCAGCCTGACAAGCTGCATGGGAAAGACAGCGGAGAGGATGGTGCTAAACAGGCTGCTGTGGAAACTGGGCCCATTGCATGAGCATATCCATGCTTACTGCAAGGGCACTGGCACAGGAAACAGTATAGCAACACTCCTCAATGCTGTCAGTGGAACACCGTCCATTGTGGTCTTTTTGGATTTGGAAAAGGCGTTTGAGCTGGCCAGTCCACTTGTGATATTAGACACCCTTGCTCGCAAGGGCGTAAAAGGCAAGCTGCTTTCTTGGATTGCTGACTATCTCAGTCACCGGTCTGCGAAAGTACGCTTTCAAGGTCACATATCAGAGGCCAGAATGTTGGAGAATGGCACTCCACAGGGGGGGGGTTCTCAGCCCCACTCTGTTCAATGTGCTCGTCTCCAACATTCTGGAACTACCTCTACCACAGGGGTGCAAGGTCATCTGCTATGCAGATGACATTGCGCTCTTAATTACTGGGAAACGGCAGTGCTTCAACAGGGCCCAACGCTGTTTAAGCACTGTGGCGACGGAATGTAGCAGGTTGGGGTTAAAGATCTCCCCTACAAAGTCGAAAGCTATGGCACTAAGACTCAGGATAGAGGGGAAGCACCTCACCATCCAGGACCTTAGGCTGGACTGGGTTCACCAGTATCAGTACCTGGGGGTCTGGATTGATGAGAGGCTCACCTTTCAGAGGGAACTTACCTATCTCAAGGAGAGACTGAAGGCAAGAACAACAGTTATGAGAGCAATGACGGGGAAGGCACTCGGTGCCACGCATCGGGTCCTTCGCACATTCTATGTGCACGCAGTCCGCAGTCTGGTGGACTACGCTGCCCCAGCTCTCATAAATGTGGCGACTGCCAAGCTTGAAGACCTGGAGCCTTGCCAAAATGCCGCAGCAAGGATTATCCTAGGAGCTCAACCTTGGACTAAGATCGTTAACCTCCGAATGGAGGCTTCGTTGCCTTCATTAACATCACGGGTCAGAAGGCTGGAGGTTGACTTTCTTGCCAAGTTGGTCCAGAGCCCCAGGATAACTGAGCTGAGTCAGAGCCTTGTGACAGCTCTGGGACGGTTGGGTACTTTTATCCATTCCGATACCTGGCTGGCACAGGCGGCAGGGATCCTGGACTCCTTCAAGCTCACCAGCACTCTCCTTGAGAAAAGTAGGGACTCTCCACATCCAGAGTTCGAGCCCCCACCACCATGGCTGTCGATACCTGCAACTTTCGTTGTCACAAAGCTTCCCAATAAGAAGAAGTTATGTGACCAGGAGAGAGTACGAGCGCAGGCCCTACAAGGCGTCCGCGCACTGTCGAGACCTGGAACGGCGGTCTATTACACGGATGGCTCCGTAGACCCCAACAGGCCTCGCAGTGCGAGATCTGCTTTTGTGACGGATGGTTTGACCTACGGCAGGAGAGTATCTGATTATGCGTCCACTCTCCAAGCTGAGGCCATAGCGGTCCAAGGAGCGTTAGAGCATGCTCTAATATCTCGAGCTGGTCCTGTGGTGATCCACACGGATTCACAGTCCTTGCTAGGCAGTTTAGAATCGATACAGCCCAGCGACAATGTACGCCTACTGACCTCCATCCTAGCACTCCTGCTGAAGCTGCATCAGCAAGGCAGGAGTGTTACGCTCAACTGGGTGCCAAGCCACGTAGGCGTCCCAGGAAATGAGCTAGCCGACGCCGCGGCTGAAGCGGCGCGCAAAAGACCCGAAATCGATGTTGTCGTCCCTCTCAGCAGAAATCAGTTGCACCTACGCACCAGGGCTCTGAATCAGGTACAACGGTTCCTTCAGCACAGACTGGAGGCAGAGGTGTCAGAGAGGGCGAGGTGGTACAGGGCAGTCACAGACTATGAGCCCCTTGTACTTCCTCGCTCCACACCAAGAAAAGTGGAAACTCTGCTCTTCCGTCTGCGGCTGGAGGACCGTTGTTTCTGGGAAATTAAGACCAACTCCACTCCTGAGGAAAGAAGATGCAGTCACTGCCGCCACCCCGAAGCCACCCTGAACCACTACCTCAAGCATTGCCCCGCAACTGCTTTTCTGAGGAGAGGGCCTCCGACAACATCTGAGGGTCTTGTGCGTCGCCTCTGCCGCCACCTTAGCGATTACGAACTGCGTCGGCTGGTGGAGTGTCAGCCCCCCCTTTAATTATTATATATACATGTCTCTGTTCGGAAGGGTGAATTCATAGCGATGTACATACGTATCTTGCATACGTATGCACATCTAATGTATGTATGAGTGTGTGTGACCAAGGACACACACACTCATACATTGAATCACCCCCCCCCTTTTATTTAAATATATATATGCTCATTGTCCGGAAGGGTGTATTCATGGTGATGTGCATACGCATATTGCATGCGTATGCACATCCAGTGTATGTATGAGTGTGTGTGGCCAAGGTCACACACACTCATACATTGGATCACCTTCCTCCCCTTTTCTTACATTATATGAAGATGTCACCACCTACCATCAATTTAGTTACATTAAGAAGGGTGCATTCACGGAGATGTGCATGCGCATTCTTATGCGTGTGCACATCTTGTGAATGTATGAGTGTGTGTGGCGGGCCCACACACACTCGTATGTACAATCACCCACCAAACGGGCTCACACTCAAAGCCCGTGGGAGCTCTCCCAAATTAAACACACACATGGTCCTTACCCCCACCCCGTTCCTGCACCGCACTCTGTTCTTGCTCAACATTGGTAAGAGATATATATATTTATACTTTTATACTGTGCTAGAAAATCTATTCCCGTTGCCTTTCTTTATCCCCGCGAAGAGAAAGAATATCCAAAACGAGGCTACGTTTTGAATCTAATATTCTGGATTGAAGGAACTACTCGAATCCTAAGTCTCGATTCGATGTATAAACTCAAACACAGAGCCTAGATTCGTGACATATAAATGGGGGCCTCCTGTCCGGGATACTTTCACTTCACTGGATGAGAGAAACTGGTTCATAAAAGCACGCAGTTACAAAAAGAAAACAAATTAATAATCATCAATCAGACCGCCGAGCAACTTGCGCTCGTGATCGATCCTAAAAACGCATTTAATCTGGCTTCATTGTTTACATTCAGTTACGCGTTGCCTGGGGGTATTGTCGCAAAAAAAAAAAAAAAAAAAAAAAAAAAAAAATTATCACGATGTCCTACCCAAACACACCAGTAAGTTCTAGGAGTAGCCCCGGCTTTGAAGGATTCCCACAGGTGAGAGAAGGGGAAAGTGACGTAGAAAGCAGGAGAGGGAGATCTCACACTAGTGATATAGAATTCGAACAAAGTAGGAGCGAAAGAGACTTCGACCCGGGGGAAGATGAAAGCGTTAGATATTATTATAACGCAAGGAGCAGTTTCAGTGAGGGAGAGATAGAAGGCAACGTACGTAGGAGACAAGAAACAGAAATTCGTTATTATGGGGAAATTCCCCAAATCAGAAATTATGACATAGAAGATAGAATGAGTGAAATCAGATTAGGAAGTAGACCAACCAATAGGGAAAATTAATACACCTATAGACAAAGGCCAGACACACCACAAGAAATAGGAAGACACTATTGTAGAGAGGAAGGTAGAGAGACGCCAAGAATGGGAAGATGTAGTATGGAATCAGATAGGGGTGGATACGATCAGTTCCCACAGGAAAGGGGCCAATACTACGACATGATAGACGACATGGACAGGTTCAGAATAAGTAGGGACCCTAGAGTTGAAGTGGGCAGTGAGCAATACCCTAGAAGGCTTCAACATAAAACACATAATCGCTTCAGCATATCACCCCCAGAGCCAGGGGAGTCTCGAAAGGTTCCACGGAACCTTAAAACGTATGATTAGAGCCTTTGTTTTAAAATTCCAAAAAGATTGGGATGAAAGCATAGACTTGTTACTCTATGCCTCCAGAATAACTGTCCATGAGGGTTTAGGTTTTTCTCCATTTTACTTAATGTTTGGCAGGGCACCAAGAGAGCCCCTCGCTTCCCTGTATGACCAGCTATTGTAAAAAACTCCAGAAGGAGGTATCCAATATACTAAATTAGTAGGTAACAACTTCGAAAAGCTAAGAAGAATCAGACAGATAGCAAAGAAAAAACCTTGAAGTAGCGCAGGGAAGTTATAAGAACCAATATGATAAGAAATCAGTTAGGAGGGAGTTAAAGGTAGGAGAATATGTGCTTGTACTGTCCCCTCAGAGAAACTCATTGCATCCAAAATATGAGGGACCATTTGAGGTGCTCGAAAGGAAAGGGGGTCACAACTATGTACTGAGAAATCCAATGAGAAGATCTGGGATACAGCAAGCACATATTAACCTCCTAAAGGAATTTAAAGGGGTAGTAGAAAAAGAGGCAATTGGTGCAATTGAGACAGGACAAACTGAGGGAAGTCTTGACTCAGATATTGAAGATCTAACATTTTCTTATAATTTGGACAGATCAGATAACAATGAGGCATTGGAGAAATCCTTGTCGTCATTGGAGGGAGAGATGCGGGAAGAAGTTAGAGCACTACTCCGCGAGCACATCCAGGTATTTTCTCCATGCCCCAGCGTTACCCAAGCAATCCATCACGACGTCATACTAGAAGATGGTGCCAAACCAGTGAGACAAGCGCCATACAGATTGTCGCCCCAGAAGAAGAAAATCATGGAGGAAGAAGTTAAACAGCTCATGACCCAAGGATTGGTGGAGCCTAGTACTAGCCCCTGGGCCTCACCGGCCATATTGGTACAAAAACCCGGAGGTGAGTGGAGGCTGTGCGTGGATTACAGGCAAGTAAATGCGGTCACCCAGGCCGATCCTTATCCCCTCCCTAGAATTGATGACCTCATTGAGGAAGTTGCTACAGCCCACTTCCTTTCGAAGTTAGATTTGATGAAAGGGTATCACCAGATTCCCCTTACAAGTAGGGCCCGCGCGATATCTGCATTCGTCACACCCCATGGGCATTTCCAGTATACTGTCACCCCCTTCGGAATGAAAAATAGTGGCGCCTCCTTCCAGCGCCTTGTGAATTGGCTTGTCGAGGGATTACCAGGTGTCAGAGCCTATTCGGACGACATCATTGTGTTTTCCGACACGTGGGTTGATCACCTGTACAGGTTGCAGGGGTTGTTTGACAGATTAGCACAGGCCCACCTCACCGTGAACATGAAGAAGAGCTCATTTGGGAGAAGTTCCATTGAATACCTAGGACATCAAGTGGGCCAAAACAGCATCACACCATTGGAAGCCAAGATCAAGGATATAGTGGAGTTCCAAGTTCCGAAGACACGACGAGGCGTCAGAAGATTCCTTGGCATGCTGGGATTCTACCGCAGGTATTGTCCAAACCTCGCGGATGTGGCTGCTCCTTTAACCCGCATGCTCTCTTGTAATCCTTTCAGGTGGAATGAAGGCGCAAATGCAGCCATTGAGGAGTGCAAGAAACTTCTCTCTAGAGGTCCTGTCTTGATTGCCCCTGACTATGCTAAGACCTTTATTATCTTTTGCGACGCCAGCAAAGTAGCTGTAGGTGCCATGCTTGCGCAAGAGAAGGATGGCGTCATGAGACCCATCTCATTTATGTCTCAGGTTCTCAAGGACTACCAAACACGGTATTCTACCATTGAGAAGGAAGCTCATTTTTTCCGGCGAAAGGGGGATATATGTCATGGCCACGTTCATGATACCCCGACCATGACAATATGTTGTAGCGAAGGAGCCCGGATCCAAGAGAAACAATGAGCCCCTTTGTGCGCAGGGACTCTATGGACAAGAAGTGCGCGCGAATGTGCCAGCGGAGGAGTACAAAATCGGTGACCTCGCCGATATCAGGTCAAGGGGCACGCACGCCAAAACCAGGCGGCGACGTAGAGCCAACATATCTTTGGTCACATTACATTGTAGAATTAAGGTATCAGGTAGAAATTATTTTGTGAGCCCTCTCCACACAAGAATAAAGGAAATGGTGGAAGTGTGGAGTTGGGTAAATAGAATTAGGATAAATTAATTAAGTACATGTTGGCACCTGTGCTATGACGCTGGTGTCGTGCGGTCTGTGTATATAAGAAGGGGAGCAGTGGTCCTTACCCCCACCCCGTTCCTGCACCGCACTCTGTTCTTGCTCAACATTGGTAAGAGATATATATATTTATACTTTTATACTGTGCTAGAAAATCTATTCCCGTTGCCTTTCTTTATCCCCGCGAAGAGAAAGAATATCCAAAACGAGGCTACGTTTTGAATCTAATATTCTGGATTGAAGGAACTACTCGAATCCTAAGTCTTGATTCGATGTATAAACTCAAACACAGAGCCTAGATTCGTGACAGTTGGATAGGTTCAAGGCAGCAAATGTGAAACTCAGTCCGAAAAAGTGCTGCCTTTTTCAGAGGGAGGTGCCTTTTCTGGGGCACATAGTGAGTAGTGAGGGGGTGAAAACAGATCCTGGTAGGGTAGAGTCGGTTAAAGAGTGCCCGGTTCCGCGCAGTGTGACGGAAGTGCGCGGGTTTATTGGTTTGTGTACGTACTACAGGCGGTTCGTCAAGGGGTTCGCACAAATCGCAGTACCACTCCACCACTTGACTCGGAAAGGGGCCTCCTTTCACTGGAGTGAAGAATGTCAACGGGCCTTTGATGCATTGAAGGAGGCTCTCGCTAACTCCCCTGTGTTGCCGTACCCGGACCCCACAAAGCCTACGTGCTGGATTGTGACGCAAGTGCTGAGGGAGTAGGGGCTGTCTTGTCTCAGGAGAAAGATGGACAGGAGTGGGTCGTATCCTACTTTAGCAGGAAGTTCTCAGCACCAGAGAGGAACTATTGCGTCACCCGTAAGGAATTGTTGGCGGTGATTCTGGCTATTGACCACTTCCATCCTTACCTGTACGGGGCCAAGTTCAAGATCAGGACCGCCCGACCACGCTGCTCTGAGGTGGCTCAAAAACCTCAGAAATCCGGAGGGGCAGTTGGCTATGTGGATTGGGAAGCTGGAGCAGCACGACTACCCCCTCGAGTACCGGTCAGGGAACACGCATAACAATGCTGACAGCCTGAGCCGCCGTCCCTGCGATAGCGACTGTAAGCATTGTAGCCGCCGTGAAACGGAACCTGTGCGCGTGAAGGCTGCTGCTCTTGCTATTGACACGGAGTGGTGAGAGGACCTCAAGCAAGCCCAGCGAGATGCTGCTGATATTGGGCCCATAGCGACACTGAGGGAGGAAGGCGAGATAAAACCGCCTTGGGAAAGTGTGGCGCCGCTAAGCCCGGCAGCGAAGGCGTGGCAGCCATGGTCAGTGTTGCGAGTAAGTGAGGGTGTGCTGCAGCGGCAGTGGAACTCGTGTGACGGCGGTATATCCTTCTGGCAAACCATTGTTCCCATTAATATGAGGGAAGCGTTAGTGCGCGAGGCTCACAGTGGCAGTGCGAGTGGCCACTTCGGTGTGAAGAAAACCATGGGGCGTTTAATGCAGCGAGTGTACTGGGTGGGCATGCGGAAGGACGTGAGCGAGTGGTGCAAATCTTGCGACGTGTTCTGTGGGAAGATGGTCCCCGGGAGGAGAACAGCTGCTCCCTTACAAGTGTATCAGGTTGGGGCACCTATGGAGAGGGTGGCGGTGGATACCCTAGGACCATTTCCTCAGACGGCCCGAGGCAACCGCTTCGTGTGTGTGACCATGGATTATTTTACAAAATGGCCGGAGGCATACCCGTTGCCGAACCATGAGGCTGCCACCGTGGCAGGCGTGTTAGTGGACGAGTTTTTCGCCCGGTTTGGAGCGCCGCACGAGCTGCACTCCGATCAGTGAAGGGAGTTTGAGTCGGCAGTATTCCGGGAGTGCTGTAAATTGCTGGGCATCAAAAAGACTCGTACCACGCCCCTGCGGCCGCAATCAGACGGCATGGTGGAACGCTTCAACCGCACGCTGGGGCAGGAGTTGGCGAAGTGTTGTCAGGAGAGTCAGGAAGATTGGGACTTAAAAATCCCCCTGCTTCTATGGGCCTACCGTTCAGCTGAACATAAGGCAACCGGGTACACGCCAGCTCGGTTGATGTGCGGGCGGGAGCTGCGGATGCCGGTGGACCTTGTAACTGGCAGGCCACCGGACGAGGACATGCCCACTTCGGCCACCCAGTACGCAGTGGCCCTCCGGGACCGCCTCCGTGAGGTGCACCATCAGGTGAGATCTAACCTGAAGGTGTCGGGCGAGGCGATGAAGGATCGGTACGACCGTCGAGCTACATCACCGCCCTTTAGTGAGGGGGATCAAGTGTGGCTACACAACCCTCGGCGCAAGAAGGGGCTGTCTCCCAAACTCCAGAGCCCCTGGGAGGGACCATATGTGGTGGAGAAGGTCATCTCGGACGTCACCTTCAGGATCCGCCAGGGGGCAAGGAGGAGAGCATTGGTGGTGCATGCTGATAGGTTGTGGAGGTACCACGGCCCTGGCAACTTCTCCTGGGGGGAGCGAGCTTCTCAATCGAGTAGCGACGAGGAGGACGAGGACCGAAACCTGGGGGACGACGAGCCATGGATGATGGGGGACAACGCGTCACTGACGGTGGGGGCGGACGGAGACCCGGACCCGAGGAGGACCACGCCACTGGTGCTGGAGGAGAGTGTAGTGGAGGAGCTGTGCCCCTTAGATGGGGCACTCACAGACGTTGACGCTGGGCTCGTGGTGAGGAGACCCAGACGGGAGCGTCGTCTACCGGTATGGAGTGAAGATTACGTCCTCAGTTCTGTGATACCAAGAAAAAGAAGAAGAAAAAAAAAAAAAAAAAAAAAGTAAATTTTTTAGTTTCTCTTTTTGGTAATATATGGATGTAAGTGGAGTAGGGGATTGGGGAGCGAGGTCGCTCCATCTCTTTACAGGTGGGGGTAGTGTTACGAACGCGGCCCCCTATCGCATGATGTGACGACTTCGTGTACTCGTGGCGCCAAGGCCGGACGCCACCTGGAGTCACGTGACCTCGAGCAGCGACTGTAATTGGTCGAGTCGTGCTATATAACCACGCTACCCAGCAATGACGGCAAGACGAACAGCAGCAGCTGACAGGAGAAGACGTCGTCCGGACTTTCCCACATTCATAGGTCATGTATTGCATGGTAAGCCCGACCTGGTGTTCTCCAACAGCCGAGCTTTCTTCCTCAACTCCACTATCTCACCCGGTGCCCCCACCCTCTCAGACCACATACCCTTAATCCTTCGCATCTCCACCTCACCCATCCTTATCCCCAGTGAGCCTCGGTTACGTTACAGTCAGGCCGACTGGGAAGGCTTCAAAAACACTCTCACGACATACACCAACACAAACATGGACAACACTCCACAAGCGGCGATAGAGCAGGAATGGCGCTCACTTACAAAGTTTGTCAATAACGCTGTAAAAAAGCACATTCCTAGAACAAAGCACCGAAAGATTGCCACGTTCACCGCTTCTATGCGCACTAACAGACTACGCATTGCACTACAGAACAGATTTACAGATCTATTACAAGCACCCCTAGAGGCCCGTGTCGCCATCCTACGAGACATGCACTGGCTACAGAGTAACCTGAGGAAGTCCCTCTACATCGATTCACATCGAGAGGAGGAGCAACTGATGGCCTCGCTCTCCGGCGCCTGTAAGACGGACCCTTCCAAGTTCTGGAGGACCCTCAAACGTGAGCTGGAGGAGTGCTCTGTGCCTCCACCCAAGGTCATCAACCATCTTAACCACTCTGCACACTCCCCCCAACACCAAGCTGACCTTCTGGCGTCAGCATGGAGTGAGGTCTTTAAACCCCATCCTGTGCAAGGACCACATTGCTTTAGCACCTTGCACAGTGTTAACTCCTTCATGAACAGTTGTAGTGACCTCATTCCCGACGAGACTGTTGATCTCTCTCAGTTAGATGAGGATGATCCCCTTATCTGCCTCCTCGTTTTGGAGGAGGTAAAGGGGGATATCTCGGCATTAAAACTAAAATCCCCTGGCCCCTCAGGCATCGATGCACACATACTCAAACGTATGCCAGACAACATAATCTCACACATGACGACACTATATAGCTCACTAGCCTCTGGGTACTTCCCACAACTATTTAAGGCCTCCCATACCATCCTCATTCCTAAACCCCAGAAACCCGCCTCCGCCCCCCTTTCATACCGGCCCATCTCCCTTCTGGAGTACTTTGGAAAGGTGTTTGAGCACGTCTTATGCCGCCGCCTGACCGTGTACCTAGAAACGGAGAATGTGCTGAGGGACTGCCAGTTTGGTTTTCGGCCGGGGCGCGGTGCAGACGACGTAATATCCATGATCACTCAATGGGTTCAAAGACCGCCAGACGGTCGCCCTGGTAAGGCCATTTTGGTTTGTAAGGATGTGGAGAAGGCATTCGATACTGTCTGGCATGAAGGCCTTAAGTACAAATTGTACCACAACTTCGACATTGCCCTGCCGTTCACAAGGTTGCTCTGCAACTACCTGGACGACAGGTCAATAAGAATAAAGTGGCGGGGCTGTCTGTCCCAACCTTTTGTGCCGAAGGCTGGAGTACCGCAAGGGTCAGTCCTTGCCCCCACTCTGTACAATCTATATACGAATGACCTGCCAGAGCCAGCTTATCCGCGCAACCAGGCTCTAACTCTTTCGTATGCGGACGACACTAACCACATAAGCAGACACAAAACGCTGCAGGGAGCGTTACACGTAATGCAAAACATCCTAGACGGGGCACACTCGTGGGAGCAACAGTGGCGCATTAAGACCAACGCGTCGAAATGCAATGCTGTATACTTCTGCTGCAAATGAACCAACAGAAAATCACAAACACTCCTCTTAAAATAAACAACACAAACATCCCAGCGAAGGACCATACCCGTGTGCTGGGTAGCACACTTGATAGTGGCCTTACCTGGACCCCACACTTCCGCAAGCAGGGAGCGAAGGCTAGGGCTGTGCTGGGTAAGCTCAGACGCTTCAAAACTGCAACACTGAGAACCAAACGTCGATTGTACCTAGCCCTCGTCACACCGATTCTGTGCCAATCCCCGGGACTAAGCCAGCTGACATGTGCCACTAATAACTACGAGCATCAGAAGGTTCAGAATGCCGCTGTCCAGTTCATCACGGGCTCGCGATGGAGCGACTTCAGAACCACTGAGTCTCTACACCAAATTTCCAACATCCGTCCACTCAACCAACACAAACACAAACTTCACTCAAGACACCTAGAAAAACTGCACGACAAACACAAACATCTGATACAACATATTACACCTAGACCACACCGTACAGACTATCTGTCAGCTGCGCCCGTCCCACGTGCGGTGTACACGATAAGACGTGTATAACCGTACCTACAAGTAATACACCCCTTCACCAGCTTGACTGGTGATAGCCGCAATAATGTAATAATAATAATAGTAATGGTAATAATGATAATAATAATAATATCGCATGTAGCCCATTAACTGACAGGCTACAAAAATATGCAAACACCTCAAACCCAACCTGGGGTAAAACAGGAATTCTCATGTCTTACCTGGGGCTAATCAGGAACGCCCTCCACACGCGGGAAGTGAAATCTACTCACCGTAAATTACACACACACACACCTCTCACGAACAGAGCCACATCCCACGCACAAACATATACACTTCCTTTTTCTTCGACTAAAATTCGTTTCCTTTCTAACTTTCTCTTATACTACATCTTCTCATTTCAGTTTACCTCCCACTAAAGATTTTTTCGTTTTTTCCCCTTTCTCTCCTACTACGTCTCCTACCATTTTCCAAACTTTCGTTGGTGATAAATTCTGCTCTTCCTCCCGGCATTGACGCCGTCGTCCAAGCTCCTAGCCCAGTTCTCCCGAGTCACGACCACCAACAAGCCCCTAATCGCTCGCAAATCGCCCGGTGGCAATAGCCCTCTTTTATACGCTACTATCTTTTCATTTTCCTGCAGACATTCCCCTACCACAAAACCCGATCCCGCGCAAGCGAGGTGGTCTTTCCTTGGAACCCAGAATCCAGACGAACAGCAGCAGCTGACAGGAGAAGACGTCGTGATTCCCGCGCATATTTAGTATCGTGTTTGTAAGCTGTAGCGAGGCTTCAAGTAGCCTTTCGAGGGTTGGCAAGCGACCCGAGGTGCCTCCTACAGCCCAGTATTGTTTTTGTAGTGATTCTGCGTAGAAATAGAAATAAACTTGGCGTTTTCGTCGACTTGGGAGC
Source organism: Oratosquilla oratoria (assembly GCF_046742065.1). Classification (NCBI taxonomy): domain Eukaryota; kingdom Metazoa; phylum Arthropoda; class Malacostraca; order Stomatopoda; family Squillidae; genus Oratosquilla; species Oratosquilla oratoria. The sequence goes on from NC_134798.1 coordinate 14,315,859, forward strand.
TCAGCAAGGAGACGAGGTGACGGGCAGCTGGGCGAAGCTCAAGAAAATTACCGTCGCGTCTGTCAATGATGCGCCGAACCCACGGATCCTCAATCGAGTGACGACCTCCAGTCTCTGGGGAGGTTTGTTACAATATCATTGCAAAACACCACACCATCCTCAAGTGAGAAAAACTTTTCAAAATCACAATGTCACTTACAATAAAAATTAACTTTGGGTTCTTTCTGGAGAAGATTCCAGCCCTTTAACCTGAAAGCAAGAAGTTTGGACTTTTTACAAGTTTAAATCCCGTGCAAGATCATTCAGATCTCCCTGACTCAATAAATGTGGTTTACTTGAAGAACAGATTGGCTGAAAGTGCATAATAATCTCATGCAGTATTGCCAAACTCAGTGTTTCCAACTGCTAGATTGAAATTTATCCCAACGTAACGTAACATACCATGGAACACAAAAGCGGTTATGGAAAGAATTGGACATTATTTTTGGATTTTGCATGCAAAAACATACAAGATACATCTATTGTTTTTCTTGGGGCAAATTCTTTGTTGACCAGTGTTACCAATAACACTAACGTACTTCTCCACCTCACAGTTGGTACAAACATTTGCAATTTTGAAGTATATCTCCCCCACATCAAAGTCATGGATGACCAGTTCCCCACTTCTCATTTTCATTTTGTTCAGTGTAAAGCCAACTTAGTAGATGCTCTCAGTCACTATAAATCCAAATATGATTTCAGTCACTCTTACTCAAGCTTGCATAGCTACAGCTATAGAACCGCATTATATACTTCCCTGAATCTACAGATACAACTGATACGGATAACTCCCCTCTAAATCTCATCAATTACACTTTAGTCGATGACATACTCTAATATTAAAACACAGTAATGAACAGATATAAACACAACCAATTAGGGTTACAGTTTATAGTCACTTCAGCCCTCCAATGAGCAAGATAAACTCATCAGGGAGGTATAAATCTAGTAACGTTGTAGGTAGGATTTGTTCAAACCACACTACTGGTCATTGACTTATGTTATATTGGCCCGTCCGCCATTGCATACATAATACATCAAGAATAATTAAAACTTTGAACAAAGTATGCAAATAAATCTATATATAAATACATTTAACAATACAACAGTGATCCTCGTAAGTGATATAATGTTTGAAACATACTGTATAATTTAAAAGACATGTATAATAATCAGATACAGAATAATTTTATAAACAGTATGATGTGCACACTTAGGGGACACTAGCAGTGCAGTGTTGCTACACCTCATTCCTGAAGTTCTGAAACTCCTATACGACCTACCCATTGCCGTACACCCTGGGAAGGAGAAATACGTTACACAAGCCAGATTGCATCACACAAAGGTCATATCAGTGGTCATGTTCCCATATTGACTTATCCTACCCCTTGCAAACCATTCAATACAGTAGCTAGGGTCCTCAAGTTACCACTTACCCTCAGCAGAAATTAATACCTCTTTGTCTGAGTTGACCATTTCTCCAAATTTTGCATCCTTTCCCCATTACCACAGACCCTTATTGATGAACTCATATGCCCCTTCTCTACAACCAAAACTCTGATTTCTGACAACAGGACTGAGATCAACAATAAGATTCTTTCAAATATTTGTAAATCCTTTCAAATCACAAAATGTAATACTACTGCTTACCACTAGGGCTGGGCGGGATCCGAGTACTGGACCCGAATCCACCGGATCCGACAAGGCAGGAGGGACCCGAGTACCAGATGTTGGTACTCGGATCCGCTGAGACGAGTACAAACGATTACTCAAGGATCTATTTTCCCTGTGGAGCCAAAATTCGTTATGACCACTATCTATACGAAGCATTACATTTATACCATACTTGATATTATCATTAATTAGTTACAAAGTCATATGTTGCAAATGAAATTACAATACAAAATAAACTATTATTTTCGGCTAGCGATACATGGCATACAATTTCAGTATTGCCATCGGCATTTCAAATTCTTCGGAGATTGATTGGCTGATGCGCTGTGACGTCACAGCAGAGGGTATAAATAGTGCCGCGCACTCCACGTGCAAACCTTTTTGTACAGCAGTAAATATGTAACAAATATAAATCTGTGTGCATAACTGACGTATTATAGTGGACAAAATACTTCAGCAGTCAGATAGAGATTCCTTGGTGTTCCTCTTGAGTGGGATTCGCCTAGTTGGTGTAGACTCGAGTAGATGTAGCTGTGGCGATTACCAATGCCAGGCGAATACCGCGCGACTGGGATCCGACAGAGGATGTCAGTCGGATCCCGCTCCCAAACGAATCCGTGGACTCGCGCTGCCAGTTCTCCGTGCTGAAGGAAGTACTCGGATCCGGATCCGAATCCCGCGGATCCGCCTGGCCAAGTACTCGGATCCGCGAATACTTAAGAACTCGGATCCTGCCCAGCCCTACTTACCACCCTAGTTCAAATGGCTTGGTTGAACACCAGAACCGAAAGATTCTCAATGTTCTTTGACACCTTGCTTCTGATCTTTACCCTTCTTGGGATGAACATGTCCCCACAATTTAAGCTTGTATTACTTGTAAGAGTGCCTTAAACAGGTCGATATCAGAATCGCCTCATTTTGTCCTCTTTGGCTCAGACAAAAGACTATGTGACCATGTTTCAGAATTACCTCCCATTTTCAATTTCAGTGATTATATTAAGGTCAAAGTAGCAAATTTCTATAGTCTTTTCAAAAGAATCCATAACACTTACTCTGGCAAAAGACATTATGGCGCATCTACATAACAAATTAGTGAGATTGTTCATTTGAAATTGGAGATATTGTTTCCACCCTCAACCACACCCCCACCTCAAAGCTCTCCCCTAAACTCACTGGACCTTCTCGTATTGTTGGACAGGAGTCAAATAATAAAGTCAAAGCACTCAGGTTGCATGATCTTACAGAGATCATATTGCGCAAAGCCCATGGCCCTGATATAGAAAATGTTCCATCATCAATTAGCACTACCCCTACTATAGAGGACCCTCACCAGCCCTCTCAACTTCTCCCCCCTCCTACTCCTCTCCCCTGTTACAACTTTCACAGTTGAGCCACCCCTTCATAAGACTGCATCTTGCCTAGATGAACATTTATAGTTTCTACTTCCACATGTTCTTTAGATTATATGTGTATATATATATATATATATATATATATATATATATATATATATACACATATATATATATATATATATATATATATATATATATAATATACATTAGTATTATCCTATCATGCAAATGCTCAAATCCATTATAGGTCAATATCGTATATATGTACTTTGTTCATTAAGATTCACTGAATTAGTTGAATTTCAATAGTTCACATTCCTTAATCTTCTAACACAAACATAACCATGAACACTACAACTAACACAAAAACTAAAACAAACATATCAAAAAACTGTTCTTCATGCCATACCCTTGTCCCTACCAATCACCTCAAATGTACATTATGCAAACATTTATATCATCTCATGTGTGCAAACATACCCGTAAATACTGCCAAAAATAACCCCAATATTTTCAATAACTGGTTCTGCCTAGACTGCTCAAAAACATTTCCCTATCATGCCATCTCAAACACAGAAATTAATATTTTGTTTTCCGCGCCAAATCTCGCATCAAAAAACCCAGATGTATATACCGCCATTAAGAAGTATAAAGAAATAGACAAAATATCAGAAAAGGAATTTTCGATATTTAATCACAATAATACCCAAATTGACCCCGAATTAAATTTTTACTCAAAATTAACAAAAGACAGCGATTACTATAGTGATACACAATTTGACACGGTATTTCGTGATATTGATGGTTTCACACTAATTCACATCAATGCAAGGAGCCTAAACGCCAATTATCAGAAAATTGACTGTTATCTCAAGTTACTCAATAAAAGCTTTGACGTTATAGTGATAAGCGAAACATGGATTGACCCAGGATGTCTAGTAAACTTCTTACAAGACTATACTCCTTACAGTGCTAATAGACAGATCCAAAAAGGCGGCGGAGTCTCTATCTTCATAAAAAAATCAATTTCATGCAAACTAATAAATCAATCCACTAATTCGTATGAAAACCTATTTGATTGCGTAGCTGTTGAGATTTTCAGTAAAACTAAAAAGAATACCGTCATAACAAGTATTTACAGAAAGCCAGGCACAAACATCAATGAGTTCACAAATATGCTTGAAGAAATCATAACTCCATTTAGAAATAAAAATCTATATCTCTGTGGTGACTTCAACATAGATTTACTTATGTATGAGACTCATGAACAAACAAGACACTTTACAGATATGATTTTCTCTTTAGGTATATATCCTTTGATAAATAAACCAACCCGAATAACAAATACAAGTGAAACATTGATAGATAACATTTTCACCAATATTGTAAACTCCGAGATTCATAGTGGTATCTTAATAAGTGATATAAGTGACCATCTACCGGTATTCACTATCAGTCCAAAAGAAATGCACTGCATAACAAAACCCAGAATTGTACTTAAACGTAAAATTGACGAAAAAGATATTGCAAAATTAAATCAATGCTTAAAAGAAGAAAATTGGGATCAGGTTTACGAGTCAGAAAATGCCAATCTATCATATAACGAATTTGTAAGCATTATCATGAGTAATGTAAACAAATGCTGCCCAGAGAGAGAAGTAGAAATAAAACCACGCAACGTAAACTCAAAACCATGGTTTACAAACGGTCTTAAGAACGCGTGTCGAAAGAAAAACCAACTTTACAAGAAATCAATTCAAAGCAAGTCCTTGACAGACGAAAACAAATACAAAGTGTACAAAAACAAACTTACAACAATTTTACGCAACTGTGAAAAAAAATACTATGACACACTGCTTGAAGGTTATAAAGGTAATATAAAAAAGACATGGGAAGTAATAAACAACTTAACTAGGCACAAAATTAATAACACCAATGAATTCATAGACATTATTAAAAAAGGAAAAACTAAAAAAGAAGTGGCAAACGAATTTAATGAATTTTTCTCCCATGTAGGACTTAACCTCGCGAAACAAATAAAGACAACACATCAAACTTACGAGACATTTTTGAAACACCGAATAAATAACACTATGTTTTTAAAACCCGTCACGGAAAACGAACTTATGAACACAGTAAAATCAATGCAGAACAAGAAATCACTCGATTGCACAGGAATCAATATGAACCTCATAAAACAAATTATGCCTATCATCAAAGATCATTTTCTGACAATATGCAATAAATCATTTGAACAAGGGATATTTCCAGATGCAATGAAAATAGCAAAAGTAATACCGATATTCAAATCAGCCGACAAATCAAGTTATAATAACTATAGACCAATTTCACTATTACCACAGTTTTCCAAAATTCTTGAAAAGTTATTCACAATTCGCCTTGACTCATTTCTAAAAAAAAATGACGTCATTTACCATAGTCAATATGGATTTCAACGAAATCTTTCAACGTCTACAGCAGTAATGGAATTAATTGAAGAGATAACTAACAATATAGAACAAAAGAAAAAGACAGCCGGCATATTTATTGATCTTAAAAAGGCATTTGACACAGTAAATCATGAAATCCTAATTCGAAAGGCCGAATACTATGGGCTAAGAGGTAAAGTTAATGACTGGTTAAAAAGTTATCTAAAAAACAGGAAACAATATGTGGCCATTGAGGAAGAAAGATCACACATTCTACCAGTTACATGCGGAGTACCTCAAAGTTCAGTTCTAGGACCCAAACTATTCTTACTATACATTAATGACATTACAAATGTATCCAACCTTATGAAATTTATACTGTTCGCCGACGATACCACCATTCTATGCTCCGATACAAATTCCGACAAACTGATCAAGACAATTAATGAAGGATTATGTCAACTATCCAACTGGTTTTCAGCCAATAAGCTATCCTTAAACGTATCAAAAACTAACTACCTGCTTTTCTACAAAAATAATGAAAGTACTAAGCCGATCAAAATAAACAACGAAATTATTGAAAAAGCGTCCGTCAGTAAATTTCTAGGCGTGTATTTAGACGATCAACTTAATTGGAAACATCATATAAATCACGTGATAAATAAGATATCCAAAACTTTAGGAATTATGCATAAAATGAGAAATATTCTCAATGAAAATACCCTACGTACCATCTATTGTAGTCTACTACTACCATACTTAAACTATTGTTCAGAAATTTGGGGTAATACTTATCAAACTAATCTTCAACGCATAATTACCTCTCAAAAAAGGGCACTGCGTATAATCTGCAATGTAGGTCGTTTGGAACATACAAATAATTTATTTAGAAAACTAAATCTACTCAAATTCAATGACTTAATAAAGTACAAAACTGCCATTGTTATGCACCAAATCTACAATAAACACATGAATCAAAACATATTGAAATTTTACTCAACTTACGAAACTCGCTATGCGACTAGGCAAACAAACGACTTCTTTAAAACTCAATACAGAACAACCAAAAAAAGCCAATGCTTATCTATTATAGGTGTTAACACATGGAATAAACTGGAAAAGGATTTACCTAAGACAAAATGTTTATCATCATTCAAACGATACTTAAAAAAGTCTTTAATCTATAAGTATTAGTATATTGAACACTTCAGGTCCATTTCATGGTTGTATTCATGGAGAAACTGCCCAAGTCTGCCGCTCTTTTTTTTCTATTCCAGCAGGTCACGGTGACCCAGATCTGCGCATTAAGCAATTATCGTCCCGTCAACAATCGACCTGACCTCTCACCTCTCACCTGACCCCCACAAGTTGCGATGCTCGCTCGTGCCCCCGATTTCTACGTGAGGTCGGAGTTAGCGGACGTCGTGACGCATGCCATTGTGTGTGTGTATATATGTGTATGCATGTATGTGTGTATATCGTGGACGGACGGCTCGTTTGCGGACGGCTCGTCCGCGGGACTGGGAGGTGGGACAGCTCGTCCACGGGAATATGGACATCTCGTCCAATGACTTTTTTTTTTTTAAGAATAATAAACATAATTTGCAGAACAATTAAACTTTATTTACATATTTATATATACAGAATACAGGTGTGATTATTTCTTTTTTATCATAGTTGGAGCTATTCTAGGGTGTTAAAATAAGCATGTCCATAACATTTATAAACACATCTATTACTTACCAGAATATATCATCTAAAGCAAATTTTAATGAAACAACATGAAATATCATTAAAAAAAGGTAATAAAATAATTGTCTAAAAGTTTTTTGAAATCTTGTCCGTGGACGAGTTGACCACCCATGGTGGTGTCTGTGGACGGGTTGTCCTGCTTTGCGGTTTTGTGGACGGGTTGTCCGTGGGCGGGGTGTCCGTGGACGAGTTGTCCTACAATCGTGTATATATGTGTATAGATGTGTATGTACCATACTACCATGTAACAAAAATAAATAAATGAAAATAATTTTTTTCCTTAAGGGAGAGCAACTCCCCATAAGCTTTGCTTCTCGCTCTCCCTTTTCAACTACCAATTTTGTAAAAAAAAATGTATATATGTATGTCTAATTGTATTTAATATTGTTGAATAAACCTATAATAATAATAATAATAATAATAATGGTAGCTGTCCCAAGTATTTGCTGCAAGGCAATACCTATATGTCTTTATGCTTACTGAGTTTATGATTCAATCTATACTTGTGCATGCAAACTTGTGTGCTCATGGTGAAAAGTGGAAAATGGTGGTAGGCTCCAATGGATGCCTATTGTGTGATCAGACCCTCAGTCAGAGGATCTGACCTCTGGCCACCTGCGACCAGCCATCTGCTCCAGAATTATGACCTCCAAGCTACAGAGATAACCAAACACAAGGTTCATCATAACCATAATGTATACTTCTATTTCAATACTGTTTTCCATGTATATATGTAAATGTATATGTAACATTACTGGGTGTTCACACACAGACCCATATTGTACTTAAAATAGACATGAGGAATATGTAAATAAAAAAAGATTGTAAAGATGTGCTGCCACCTCCCCAGCTGGTCCTAGTTGTCTCAGGAAGGAGTAAGGAATACTGTCAATACCTGCAACTGAATCATTACTCATTTTGTGAGTCCGATGGAATTCCTCGAGTGTAAAGGGACAATTTATTGGGTCAGCTTGTACCATGGCAGTGTGGATCTCGGTTGGCAAGATGCCATCCTTTTAAACCCCATGGTGGGATCATGGATGGTTCCTGTTGGAACGTTTAGCTTTCTGATTGGCCGCCTTCCCTTTGGCTGTGGTCCACATGAGTGAACCGTGAGCCTTGGTGAGTGGATACGCCTTCACTCGCATTGGTGACGTCATCAGTCTGGGTTGGATTGGCCAGGGAAGCAAACATTTCTGGTGTGTCTGGCACTGGCAGTTGAGACAATGTCACCACAGGTACTGGTACTGCAGTGTCTTTGTTGTGGGACCACCCCCCAATCCCAAGAGTTGGGGGCCAAACTGCAGCAAACATCCCTGGCCACCAGCACTACACAGGTAGCACCTATCCCCAGGAGGGGTTTCGGTTGCCTGGGCGAGTACCACAATCCTTACACGACATGCACTGTTGTGTTTTTTCTGCACTGAGGAGTGTTTTTCTGGCATTCAGCCCTCTTCTACTATTAGCTGGAGATGTAGAGAGCAATCCTGGGCCCACCAAAAAATACACATGCCCAACATGCTCCAAACCCATCACCTTGAGCAGACAGACAAAGGGCTCAGTTCAATGGAACATATGCAAAAACTGGGCCCACTTCACTTGCACGACACTTGCAAACACTTGGACATGTTCTACCTACCCTCCAATAACTTCACTCCCATCTTCACAACCACAACCTGCACCCTTGCCCACACCTAGTCTCCCCCGCCCTTGTCCTCAATCAATCCTTCCCCTCCTTTGTCCCCAATCACACCTCTCCCTCCCTCTAAATCAAATCCTATACCTTCCCCATCAACAACCCAACCCCAGACAGCAACATACAATACATACAGGATACACAACATATATTACAACACAACATTGATGGCATCAACACAAAAAAACATGAACTCGAACACTTCCTCAAACAACACAACATACACGTTGCCATCATACAAGAAACAAAACTAAGACACTCACACAAAACACCATCATTTCACAACTTCACCACCATTAGACAAGACTGGACTGATGGTAATGGCGGTGGACTCATCATCCTGGTCCACCAATCCATCTGTTTTGTGGACACAAGCGCCACAACCAAAATCCTTCTCCCTACCACAGATAACACCACAGAAATCCAATCTATTCTAATCCATACAGGCAACAAATCAATACTGACAGTAATTAGCATATGCCCAACCCCCCCAATCATCTCCCACAGTTCCAAACACCTTCAGGCCTCAACTTTATCCCTAACCAAATCATGGGTGGTGACTTCAATGCCAAGTCATTGGCCTGGTATGTCAACAACCCTGACACAGACTGAGGGCTTGATATGCAGACTCAACTTGACACACTGACCATCATGAACAACACACATAATCATCCATATGCCCCACACCAAGCCCCCTACACCCCCTCCTCTCCTGATATCACCTTCTGCTCCCCCTGCCTAATGCCAACAACTTCATGGAGAGTGGTCAGATCCCTTGGATCTGACCACCTTCCAATCATCATTACCATCGAAACAAGATGCACCCCACAGACACACATACACCAATTACAAGAGAGCAAACTGGAAAGCTTTTACTGAAGAGATAGAACAACATTTTGAGACACACAACAGTACACCAATCACAAACATAAACAATGCTGTACACACTTTTAATACGATCATACAAAACACAGAGAAGAGAGGCAACAGAAAATCACATAACCCCAATTTCACACCAGAAATCCAAGGCCTCATCAGACAACGAGATACACTTGAACATAATACCCCCACATCTATCCCTCAAAACATAGCAGACCAAATACAAACACTAAACACAGAGATTACCAATAAAATACATGAACAAAAAACACAAAATTGGCAGAAGTTTTTCAATACACTTTATCACAAAATATCAGCAAATTGTACAAAACACTCAACAGCATTACACTATCAAACTGTAACACAACACGCTCTCATGCAGCAATAACCACAACAACAGATAATTTACCCTCAAACAGACAACAAGCAAACACACTCATAAATCATTTTGCACAGACAAGCCATCTCACCCTGACGACCAATGCACCATTTGATGCAAGAAAATTTTTCCCACAGACTCGGATTATACACCCTTCATAGACAGTCAGACAAAACACATAATATATAATCTCAAGCATTCATCTGCCTGTGGCCCTGACAACATAAGTAACATCCACCTAAAAGACATTGGACCACAAGGTATACACGCACTCACAAACATTGTAAACTACAGCTATTCACACAACACTATACCTGACATCTGGAAGCATGGAAAAATGATCACCCAGTACCAAAAAGAATATAAAGAAAATAGAACCCAGAGAGCAGCCACAAAAATGGCCCCTGCACTTGCAAATTTGTCATATGAGGAGAGACTGGCTAAACTGGAGTTACTGACTTTGGAGCAAAGAGACAGATGACACCTACTGACCATCTACAGAATCATAAAAGGCAAAGAGATACTCGATAGAGAGGACTTGTTAAACTGGGATAAGAGAAACACAAGAAGACATGGAAAGAAAATAAAAAAACATAGTTATAGAAGAGATCTGAAGAAAAACAGTTTTCCACATAGAGTGGTGGACACTTGGAACAAACTGGACAAAAAAATAGTGTGCGCAAAAACCATTCATGAGTCTAAGAGCAAACTAGACACTGCGAGATACAAAGGTGGGACACACGAGTGTAGCTCCCCTTCCCGTAAAATACAACTAGGTAAATGCTCTTGGAAGATACAAAATATGAATTAACTAATACACTGAAAGAAAGAGGAAATATAGTAATTATAGGTGATTTTAATGAAAAAATGACAGTGAAAGGTGGAGAAGACCTCTGGGGCAACATACTACTCGATATGACCATCAGTAGATAAAAGAAAATACCAGATACAGAAACAATGAAGAACCATCGAGACTGGATTTAATACGTCAGAACATGAAATTGTGGACAGAATAGATTACAAAACTCCAATAGGAAAGAGTGACTATGTACTAATAGAATTCGAACTAAAAGAGCAAATGGACTTAAGAAGAAATGAGAAACTTAGAAAAGGAAGACTAATGTACAACAAAACGAATTTTGAGAAACTAAAAAAATTCTTTTGTAACACAAACTGGGAAAAATTCCTAAATGAAGAAACAAGGATAGAAGAGAAATGGATTATACTAAAAGAAATTAATAATGAAGTTAACAAATATGTACCACAACAAAAGCAAGAAAGAGTATACATAAAAAGCTGGTACAACAAAAAATGTAGTGAGGCTAAGGATAAAAGAGACAAAGCTTGGAAAAGACAGAAAAACAAGCAAATGGCAAACATAAAACTAAGAAATGATTATGTAAAAATATGCAGAGATGAAAAGAGAAACTATGAAAGAGAAATAATAGAAAAATGCAAGGAACAACCTAAACTATTTTACAGGTATATAAATGGTAAACTAAAAAATAAACAAGAAATAGAAATGCTGCGCTAGGGAATTTATGAATACTGTATACAGAAGAACTAGAAATGGCTGAAATAATGAGCAGTCATTTCAAATCAGTATTCACAATAGAAAATTCACCTAACTGTGAGGCAATAGAGAGAGAAATCCTCCCCAATGAAGGAAATAATTGTAACACAGAAGGAAATCAGAGACCAGATAAAAAACCTTGATGTCAGAAAATCACATGGTCCAGATGGAATTGCAAATTGGATACTGAAATACTGTAATGCATAGAGGAGTTAACGGACAAAATATACAATATAATTAAATACTCAAAGAAGGAAGGGTTGGTTACCACAGGACTGGAAAAATGCAAATGTTGTACAAATATATATAGGAGGAAACAAGGAAGATCCAACCAACTACAGACCGGTCTCCCTAACAAGCACAGTAGCAAAAATGTGTGAAAAAGTTATCAAAAGTAGATGGGTTAAACATCTGGAAGAAGAAACTATACTGAATCCAAATCAATTTGGATTTAGATGAGGAAGATCATGTATAACAAACCTGATCTGCTTTTATTCAAAACTAATAGAAATAATACAAGAAAGGGATGGATGGGCAGACTGTGCCTTTCTAGACTTACAAAAAGCATTTGATAAGGTACCACACAAGAAACTAATAAGAAAAATAGAATCAATAGGTGGCATCAGAGGAAAATTATTGGAATGGATGGAAGACTTCCTGACTGGGAGAAAAATTAGGGTAGTAATTAGAGACAAATACTCGAATTGGGAAGAAATGATAAGTGGTGTCCCGCAAGGTTCGGTACTGGCTCTAATCATGTTTGCCATATATATAAATGATATGGATAAAGGAGTAGAGTGTTATATGAATTTCTTTGCAGATGATGCAAAAATACTAAAGAAAGTAAGAACAGAAGAAGATTGTGAATCATTACAGTTAGACCTGGAAAAAATCTGGAAATGGACTCAAAAGTGGGAAGTGAACTTCAATATCAAGAAGTGTAGTATAATTGAGTTTGGAAAAAGTAAAAATAGAATATCAAGAAATTATAAAATTGGTGAAGAAGGCGTTAAATAAGTGAACTAGGAAAGAGACCTTGGAGTAATAATCAGCAAAGACATGACACTGGACAAAAATATCAATAAAACAGTCAAAGAAACCTTCAACCTATTAAGGTTAATGAAAGTGGCATTTGACTACTTGGATGATGAAATGATTGAAAAAATATTAGTTATACTAATAAGACCAAAACTGGAGTACGCAGCTACACTATGAACACCCAGTACTAAAAAGAATTTAAAGAAATTAGAAAGAATACAAAGAGCAACGACAAAGTTGGCACCAACTCTCTCCAAGTTAACATATGAACAAAGATTGTTCAAATTGGAATTGCCAACTCTGGAACAAAGAAGAGAAAGAGGAGATCTCCTGACTATTTATAGAATCATGAAAGGAATAGAAATCCTAGATAGGAATGATTTACTAAAATGGGACAATGGAAAAACAAGATGACACGAAAAGAAACTCAAAAAGGATAACTATAGGAGAAACCTGAAAAAAAAAGCTTCCCACATAGAGTACTGGATACCTGGAATAATTTAGATAAAGAAACTGCGTTGAAACACTATTCAAGATTTTAAGAAAAAACTTGATGCTGAAAAATACAAAGATGGGTCACCACGAGCATAGCTCCCTTCCCGTATAATACAACTAGGTAAATACACACAATGGGACAATGGAAGAACAAGAGGATACAAAAAGAAACTGAAAAAGGATAACTATAGAAGAGATAATAAAAAAAAAAAAGCTTCCCACATAAAGTACTGGATACATACATATACCAAAGGCTTTTTCCCCCTTGCAATGGAGGTAGCCAAAAAACAAAGGCATAAATACCATTCCCTCCCAGTCCATCCCTAATACACTCCACTCCCCTCCATCCTCTACCCTCCCTCTTATCTTGGCACCTCCTGGATGACGGGTCGTCTCTGCATCTTGTCCACTGCCCTGGGTCAGAAGCAGTGTTGCAAAACACAGCACATCCACAGCAAGAATGCTTCATTAAATCAGTGACCCCCCCTCTCCGTCCCCCCATGGAAAAAGGAGAAGACAGGGAGAAATCCCTTCAGGCTGCATCAAACTTTTCACGTACATACTACCTCACCCCCCATCCCTCACCCATTCCACCTCATGCATCACATCATCCATATACAACCATTCTCCTTTCACCCTTGTCTTCTGTCCTCCCCTGTCCTTCCTCAACAGACATTTCCCTCTTCCCCTAAGCCCCTTTTACCCAATCCATCCATCTCATCCTAGGTTGCCCCCTTATGTTTACTCCCTCCACTTCTGCCTTCCACACCTCTTTTACTTACTCATTCTTTCCATGTGTCCAAACCATCCCAACACTCTTAGACAGAGCAGAGTTTCAAAGAGTTTTATCATCATCTCTTCATCCATACAATGGAACACTACTTTTATCTTGTATTTACCTAATTGTATTTTGTGGGAGAAGAGCTATGCTCATAGAGACCTGCAGTTGTATCTTTCCACATCCAGTTCTTTCTTAAAATCATGTATAGTTTTAGCACTCACTGTTTTCTCTTTCAATTTATTTCCATGTATCTATTACTCTGTGTGGAAAGCTGTTATTTTTCAAATCTCTTCTGTAACTGTCCTTCTTAAGTTTCTTCTCGTGTCCACTTGTATTTCTTCTATCCCATTTAAGTAGATCATCCCTATCAAGGATTTCCATCCCTTTCATAATTCTGTGGATGGTCAACAAATCACCTCTTTCTCTTCTTTGCTCCAGAGTTAGTAAGTTTAGTTTGTCCAATCTTTGTTTGTATGTCAACTTGCTAAGTACTGGTGCCAAAGATGTCAATGCTCTTTGAAATCCTTCTATTTTCTTTATGTTTTTTATTGTACTGGGTGTCCATAGTGATGCTGCATATTCTAATTTTGGTCTTATCAGTGGAACTGGTATTCTCTTTACCATTTCCTCATCCATGTAGTCAAAGGCCACTTTCATTGATCTTATTAAATTGTAAGTTTCTCCATCTATTACGTTTACATGTTTGTCTGGTGGCATGTCATTTGAGATAATTACTACTAGGTCTCTTTTTGAGTTTACTTTTGTAACTTACTTTGTTCCAATTTTGTATTGACCGGATATTCTATTTTTACTTTTTCTAAATTCCATTATACATTTCTTAATGTAGAAATTCACTTTGTTCTTTAAACTCCATTTCTAGACTTTGTACAGGTCTTGAAAATATTTGCAATCTTCTTCTTTACTTACTCTCTTCAATAGTTTTGCATCATCTGCAAAGAAATTTATATAACATTTGATTCTTTCATCCATGTCATTTATATAAACAGCAAACATTATCGGAGCCAACACAGAGCCTTGGGGGACTCCACTTATCATGTTTACCTAATTTGAGTTCTGTTCTCTAAGTACCACTCTCCTTTTTTTTTTTCATTCAAGAAGTCTTTCATCCATTCCAATAATTTTCCCTATATTCCACCTATTGTTTCAATTTTTCTTAGTAGCTTTTTGTGTGGTATTTTGTCAAAAACCTTTTGTAAGTCCAGGAAGGCACAGTCTGCCCAGCCATCTCTTTCTTGTATTATATCTACTAATCTTGAGTAAAAGCATATTAAAGTTTGTAGTACATGATCTTCCACTTCTAAATCCAAATTGGTTGGGGTTTTGTATTTTGTTCTCTTCCAAGTGTTTAGTCCATTTATTTTTGATAAGTCGCATATTTTTGCAATTGCGCTTGTAAGGGATACTGGTCTATAGTTTGTTGGATTTTCTTTATCTCCTCCCTTATATATTGGTACAATATTTGCATTTTTCCAGTCTTGTGGTACTTTTCCTTCTTTGAGTGAGAAGTCAATTATCTTGTGTATTTTATCTGCGAGTTCATCTATGCATTCTCTTAATATCCAGTTTGCTAATCCATCTGGCCCATGTGACTTTCTGACAGCAAGTTTCTTTATTTGGTCCCTTATTTCTTTCTATGTCACTGTTATTTCTTTCATTTTGGGGGATCCTTCTTGGTGACCATC
>NC_134798.1:14344651-14347151 GCF_046742065.1 Oratosquilla oratoria
AAATATCCACTTCCTCCAGTCTCTCACTCTTAATGCTCACGTCCAACCTGTTGTCACTATCTCCCCTTGTACATCTCATCACCTTACTTTTGCCCACATTTATCTTTAGCTTCCTTCTCTCACACACCTTCTCAAACTCTGTCACTAACTTCCTCAATCCTTCCTCTGATCCTGCTACAAGCGCATTGTCGACAGCAAACAACAATTGGCTTATCTCCCACTTTTCTCCATTTTCTTTAACCATTTCCAAGACCCATTACCCTTGCATTCACCTCTCGCACCACCCCATCCATGTATAGATTGAATAGCCAGGGCGACATAACACATCCCTGACGTAGTCCCACCTTTACCTCAAACCATTCACTCTCTCCATTTCTAATCCTGACACATGCTCTACTACTCTCGTAAAAACTCTTGACTGCTCTTAACAGCTTTCCTCCTATCCCATATATCTGCAGTACCTCCCACAGTGCCTTCCTGTCTTCCCTGTCGTAAGTCTTTTCCAGATCCACAAAGGCCCAATTATCCTTACCTTTTTCCTATGGCTTTCTCACATATCTGTCTTACCACAAAAATCTGATCTACACAACCCCTACCTGTCCTAAAGCCACACTGTTCCTCACCAATTACTCCCTCTGTTCCTCTCCTAATCCTCTCAATCAAGACCCTCCCATATCCCTCTGAAACTACTACACTCACACTTGTCCCCTTTTTCCTTGTAAAACGGAACTATACAGGCACTCCTCCAGTCCTCCGGCACTCTACCCTGTCTTTAGCAAAAATTAGATAACCTAACCAGCCAGTCCACCATAACTGTACCTCCTTTCTTCAGACATTCTGCATGGTATCCATCCAACCTAGGTATCTTACCTGCTCTCATCATCTTAACAGCTGCTTTCACTTCATCCTTCCCTTTTTCTCCTCCATTTTCCTCACTCATCACTCTCATTTTCTAAGCGCTTCCCACCACAACTACCTTTCCCTCCCTATCCTCCTTCGCATTTAGCAACTCCCTAAAATACTCTGCCCACCTTCCTCTCACTGCCTTCTCTTCCATTATAATCTCTCCATCTGCACCTTTTACCTTTTCTTCTCTACTTCATTCGCCTCCTCTTCGTCATTGGGTTGAACGCAAAATTTCATGTATGTGTATGTACTCGAGCATACAAATATATATAAGGAATATTGCGCTTGATAGCGTAATTGGTAAGTCATTGCGTCACTTGTCATGTGATAGCTAAGCTCGAGTCCTCGGCAGTACCACATTTCAATTTCTGGTTGTGGCCTCCATTGGGTCTCCTGATGTTAATGGCTTAGAATTAAAGTGCATTGTGGTTGTTAAAATGTACCTGTAATCACTGGGACCTATTCAGTGTTGTACAAATACTTTCCCGCGTTTGTATATTTCCAATTGTACTATCATAGTGGAGATGGGTTGAACGCAAAATTTCATGTATGTGTATGTACTCGAGCATACAAATATATATAAGGAATATTGCGCTTGACTCATATCTCTATTGATAGCGTAGTTTGTAAGTCAACGCGTCACTTGTCATGTGATAGCTGAGTTCGAGTCCTCGGCAGTACCACATTTCAATTTCTGGTTGTGGCCTCCATTGAGTCTCCCGATGTTGATGGCTTAAAACTGAAGTGCATTGTGGTTGCTAATATGTATCTCTAATCACTGGGACCCATTCAGTGTTGAACATATATATATATATATATATATATATATATATATATATATATATATGTATGTATGTATGTATATATATATATGTATATGTATATGTATATGTATATGTATATGTATATGTATATGTATATGTATATATATATATATATATATATATATATGCTTAAAAGTGGCAGTCTGCCGACAAGATTGACTAGATAAACACCATATGAGGACGGAGCCTTTATTTTTACGACGTTTCGCTTATTACAGCTTTTTCAAGTACAAGTTGAGATACAAATGCTTGAGATTAAATAAGGGGAAAGGAGGGAACGGGGAGAGAAAAAGGGGGGGAAGGAAGAGGAGGAGGAGGAGGAGGAGGAGGAGGGTGGGGGGATTGGACACTGGGAAAGGATGAGAATGCTGGCCCAAACGTCCGTGAGCGAAATGTCCACAAAGGGTGGTTTAAATATTTAATATTTTGCTGGCCATGGGTATTAGGGGAATAATGTGAGGAGATATGTTAAACATGCCCCTGTTTTGTTCAAGGAACGAACACTATTGAACAAAACAGGGGCATGTTTAACATATTAGTGTGTCAGGTGGAGCAAGTACTAGTGGATATTCTCCTGGTGCAATCTAGATTACTGTGGAGTGTGCATGTGAGTATCTCATCATTACTGAAATATTTGCTGGGGTGTTTATTGGCAGTACCGTATATACGGTACCAAATCTACCAATTTTCAGTGAAGTTTCATGTGGAAAAATTGCTCAATTTTTCTTATTTCCTGTCCAATTTACAAAAAATATGTATTTAATCTACAC
>NC_134798.1:14352151-14354651 GCF_046742065.1 Oratosquilla oratoria
AAATTGAAAGAAAAGAACCTGCAACAGGTATCTATGAGGAATATCCAACACCGCCTCAGGGACATCCTTGACTATGGGCATCAGGCGCTACGATGTAAACCCATTCTAATTTTGTAAGAAATATCTGAAGTGAGACAGTGGGAAGTGGAAGAAGGTATTGTGGAGTGAAGAGACTATATTCAACGTTACTGGGAACCGAGAAGGCAAGGTGAAGTTACGACAAGCTATGGACCCGTAACACTCCAAGTACACACAGAGGACGGTCAAGTATCCTGATAGTCATGGTATGGGGTACCTTCGGATACCATGACCAGGGTAAGTTAGTGGTGGTGCCTAAAAATATTACAGTGAACAAAGAACACTATTTGGAACTGTTGTGCGACTATCTGGAGGATTTATTTGATACATACAAGAGTGCAAGACGGTGCCTCTGAACACCCAGCAAACTTAATCAAGGATTGGATTGAGTTTGTGGGAGTGGACTTTAATACTTACTTCCAGTTTTCTGCCACCTTCTCCCCTTGAACATCTCATCACCTTATTTTTACCCACAAGCTCTATTACTCATGTAAAAGCTCTTGACTGACCTTAGCAGCTTTCACTCTATCTCCATATATCTGCAATACCTGCCACAATGCCTTCCTGTCCCATATGCAGGCAGTGTTTTAGGGACTAGTGTGGGGCGCCCCAACGGACAGGAACCAGAGATCTTTTATCTATGTTACAGTAAAATCCCTATACATATAGGAATTATGTCACTTTTGTACGACAATCGCTTCTCCTTCCTGTTGTTCCCTTGAAACCGTCCTTTCCCATTTTTATGCTTCTTCTTTTTTTTATCCCTTACGGTTGGAGTGTGTGTGTGCGGGGGGCGTGTTGTACCACCCTGTTTCCCATGCGAGTCGTAAAAGGCAACAAAATGGGATTAGGGATCCTGCTATCTGTATGTTCATCCTACGAGAAGTCAAGACATATATAAGATTATTGAGAGAATATAAAGGGCAGCAACTAAAATGATCTCTAATCTGGCTGACAAAACACGTACGTGACAATAAAAACTAGGACTGTCGACATTAGAAAAACAAAAAGAAAGAGGTGATATGATAGTCCTATTTAGATCGAGTAGATAAATGGAACAAACCTACAGAAGGAATTTATTAGTATGCGATAAAAGAACACCAAGAAAACAGAGCAAAAACACTAAAAAAAATCGTACTGATTGAAATATATTAGGAAACAGTTTTCCATATAGACGCGCCAACTTGTAGAGCAAGTTTGAAGAAAAAATAATTCAGGCAGAAACCATAGATAAGTTCAAGGCCAAGTTTGATAATTGGAGATGTGGAGATGAGATCTTATGTGCAAAATCTAACCCCATAATTACTCACAAATCTAGTGTTTTTTCCAATTGTGAGCAGTGTATGACCCAACACTAGGAGGTAACCCCTATTTTTTTAAGACTTTATATTTCATGTATTTCTTTATTATGAATATCTGTAAAAATATGAACCAGGACCTCATTACTAAAAAAAATATCAAGGATGTTATAGTTATTGAGACGTAATATAATAATACTGGTCAAATTAATTCCTATTGATGTATAACTACATACTAAATGTGATAATAGAACGGTAGATCACTAGTTTACTAGTTATGGTTTTGTGAATCATATAAAGCTATAAGTTGTATCACTGAATTATATATTTTTTTCAGTTAATATTGTTACTCCTATTTCACCACAAAGAGTCATATAAACCTATAGGTCGTTTTATTGAATCATAGTTTTTGTCATTTGTTTTCGTTACTTCTAAGTACTTGAATTTGTATACGCATGAATATGTATAAGTATATGTATATGTATATGTATATATATATATATATATATATATATACATGTATATGTATATATATATATATATACATATATATACATGTATATATATATATTTGTGTGTGTGTGTGTATGTGTGTGTGTGTGTGTGTGTGTGTGTGTGTGTGTGTGTGTGTGTGTGTGTGTGTGTGTGTGTGTGTGTGTGTGTGTGTGTGTGTGTGTGTGTATTTATATTTGTATATGTATATATATATGTATGTGTACAATATATGTATATGTAGGCTATATGCATATACATATCCATATGTTTGTTTGGTAAGGTTAGGTTGGGTCCAATGCTAATTTACGACGGCTAAATAACAAGTCAAGCGCACAATATAAAAAAAGTAAAGAAGTAGTGACACCCTAGGACAAGCTATTTTCAAGAGTTCAAAAGAAATTATTAAAATAATTTCTTTTAGATTCAATACAAATGTTCTTGAAAACTGTAGTGACTAACAAGGCTAACACGCTTTTTCTCCTGTCAACTATTATATTCAAGTCAAATAGTGGATGCAAAAGGTTAGATTTAGATGTGTCAGTCTATTTTCCAGAGAGTATGTGATGAGAGGGAAGTCTTATGGAAGAACATCTGAAAGATGGGAAATATTAATTTGATTGGACACCTAC
>NC_134798.1:14369651-14384651 GCF_046742065.1 Oratosquilla oratoria
AGTAGTAGAGCCTGTGTTAGAATGGGAAATGTAGAGAGCGTAAAGTGGTTTGAGGTAAAGGTGGGACTGCGACAGGGAAGTGTCATGTCACCATTAGCTGTTGAATGTGTACATAGATGGGGAGGTGTGTGAGGTAAAGGTGAGGGTAATGTTGTTTGCTGACGACACTGCGCTTGTGGTAGAAACAAAAGGGGGATTAAGGCAGTTAGTGACTGAGTTTGGGAGGAATATATGACATGAGAATATTGTACAAGGTAGAGGGTGGTAGTGAGTTGGAAGTAAGTCTGAAAGGAGATTGGGTGGAGCAAATTAATAGCTTTAGGTTTTTGGGATCGCATTTGGCATGAAAGAGTGGAGTGGAGATAGAGGTAAATTGCAGATTGAGAGAAGCAAGTAAATGCCTTAAAGGATCAGAAAATGTTATGAGAAATAGGCACTTGGGAATGGATGCAAAGAAGAGATTGTATGAAGGAGTGAGGAAAATCTTGAATGTGTTTGAGATGAAATATCTGAGAAGTATGGTAGGGGTTACAAGGTTGGATAGACTGAGAAATGAGGAGATGAGGAGGAGAGTGGGAGTGGAAAAGGAGATGGCAGATAAGGCTGATGAAAGATTATTGGGATGGTTTGGACACATAGAAAGAATGGATGATGAAAGATTAGTAGAAGAGGTGTGGAAAACAAAGGTGGATAGAGTGAACTTGATGGGACGACCGATGATGAGATTTGTAGATAGGGTGAATGGGGCGTTCAACAAGAGGGGAATGTCTATTGAGCAATGAAGTGAGTAGGCATGAGATAAGGAGGAGTGAAGAGTGAGTGTGTACAGATGATACTGTTATGCAAAGAACGGAGAAGCAGGGGATTGGGGTATAGGAGGTGCTTATGTGTGAATGATAATTTGCTGAAACCCAAAGGGACATCTCCCCCGTCTTCTCGTGTCCTGCCTGGGAGGACGAAGAGGGGGTTCGCCCGTAAAGTGAAGTGGCCTTGATGTGGATGTACCGTGTCTTGCTACATTGGTTATGACCAAGGGCAGTGGGTGGCATACAGGGACGACCCAATCCATGAGAAACTAAAATGAAAAGGGGAGTTATTAAAAGCTACATTAATATTGCAAGTTTTAGATGTGTAAGGAATTTGAGAACAACTTTTACTAAAGGGTAAAGCTAAAAGTTTCGTAGAATCAAATGTAGGTTCAGTGTGAGTTTATGGAGGTTTAATGTGGAGGTTTAATGTGGAATATGGAAGTTTAGTGTGAGTAAAAGGTTTTCTTCGACGATGAATTGAGATTTTTGTTTATGTTCGAATTCCTCATCTAAATATTCCGGGCTGTAAAGACAAAGAGCAGGTAAGAACACTGAAATGAACACAGAACATATGACTTCATCATGGTGAGCTGAATGATATACGCAAGTACATTAACAGGTTTCCTATAAATGCTAAAATTAAAATGATTGACTTCTCTGTGAATTAAACAATATTTACATGCATATATGTATATATATATATATATATTATTTGGATGATGGAGAACATAAACACAGGGGAAGGCTCGGAACCCTAAACACTCTAACGTTTCGTTCGCGTAGAACTTCTTCAGAGAGTGTATGTAGAACTGCAGTTGAAGTTTATGTACTAAATCTAATTATCTTTTCGGACACTTGGGAAAGGTCGTTTTTCTGGCGTGTTTTAGAATTAAAATACTAGTTTCTTTAGCTAAATTGATAAACCCTCCTCGATGATTCGATGAATTATTAGTTGAAATATATGCTGATTCAACAATTCTTCTAGTGAATTTATCAAAACCTTTATGTAGCACTTCAGCTTCTCTCCAGTTTGGTAAATGATCGAATTTTTCCGCATGAACTACTAAAGAATTAGATGTCCTATGTGCTTTTATGTCATTTTTATGTTCATAAATTCTTTTTTCTAATCCTCTTGACGATTCGCCAAAATAAGCCATTGAGCAACTAATGCACGGGATTTTGTATACGACGCTGTTTTCGGAATTGGTTCTCTTTTCAGAAGTCTTTATTAAATCACCTATCCTCTTGTTAGTTATTTTAGCTATGTTTATACCTGATTTTGTTAAATATTTGTCTATTATTGGTGACATTTCTGAGCCAGGTACTGATATAAAATTTGTATTATTTTTATCATTTCTCTCTTTCTTTCCGCGATTGTAAATATTTATTGCTTTTCTTTTTGTTCTTTTCAACATTCCCTCTGGGTATCCAAGTTTGTCAAAGGTTTTCATAATGTAATCAAATTCGCCTTCTAGGTATTCATTACTACATATTCGTAGTGCCCTGAGAAAAAATCCTATTACTATACCACTCTTTGTCCTATCATCATGTGCGGAGAAGTAATGTACTAAATCCTCTTTGTTTGTTTCCTTTCTGTATACTGAGAAAGTTACAGTTTTTCCTACTCGTCGTATTAACGTATCTAGGAAGGGCAATTGTCCGTTTTGTTCCTCTTCTACGGTGAACTGAATATCGCTGTTGACCGCGTTAAGCATTCTCACTTTATTATTTACATTGGTGTTTTCGGGGATGATTGCGAGGACATCGTCTACATATATAAACCAGTGTGATCCCCTACCATTGATTCTGATAAAGTTTTCTTTTTCTAATAACTCCATATATAGACAGGCCATCACTGCACTTAAAGGACTACCCATAGCGAGACCTCTATGTTGTTCATATTCGTCACCATTAAAAGTAAACGCACCGAAATTTACGCATAAATCTATCAATTCTATATAATCTTGTTTTCTTATGGGTAGGTCAGTATCGTTCATATCTTTTATTACTCTCTTTACTGCTTCTAACGCACCGTTAGTGGAAATATTTGTGTATAACGCCTTGACATCATAGCTTACTAACTTTTTCCCCGTGAAATCTAAATCTTTTAGTCTTGTCAAAAGATCGTTAGAATTTTTCAAATGTGTATTGCTGATCAAACAGGGGATTGTTACATGTTACCAAGCGTTAGCCATTAAAAACGAAAGCGTCATCCCCAGAAGATTCAAGAAAGCTTTAATAAATCTAGGCTTAGACAAAGACATAGTAATCACCAATGCAGATAAAGGAGGTGGTATCGTGATCTTATCAAAAGAAGACTATATCAGTAAAATGTTAGAGCTCTTAGATGACGACAATACTTATCGCAAAAAACATATAGGTTTCGTAACGAATGAAGCAGATAAATTCAAAAAGCATGCCAGAAAAATTCTTAATAAAACTGAAAAAGGAAAGAAATTAATGGGACTTCTGGAGGAATACCCCAATCCTCCCAGAATGCGCGGTATTCCAAAAATTCACAAACCCAACGTTCCAATGTGACCCATAACTTCAGGGGTTGGCAGTGCACCCCACAGACTAGCGAAATGTCTAGCCAAACCGCTATCACAGGCAATGGGATCGATCAGCAATACACATTTGAAAAATTCTAACGATCTTTTGACAAGACTAAAAGATTTAGATTTCACGGGGAAAAAGTTAGTAAGCTATGATGTCAAGGCGTTATACACAAATATTTCCACTAACGGTGCGTTAGAAGCAGTAAAGATAGTAATAAAAGATATGAACGATACTGACCTACCCATAAGAAAACAAGATTATATAGAATTGATAGATTTATGCGTAAATTTCGGTGCGTTTACTTTTAATGGTGACGAATATGAACAACATAGAGGTCTCGCTATGGGTAGTCCTTTAAGTGCAGTGATGGCCTGTCTATATATGGAGTTATTAGAAAAAGAAAACTTTATCAGAATCAATGGTAGGGGATCACACTGGTTTATATATGTAGACGATGTCCTCGCAATCATCCCCGAAAACACCAATGTAAATAATAAAGTGAGAATGCTTAACGCGGTCAACAGCGATATTCAGTTCACCGTAGAAGAGGAACAAAACGGACAATTGCCCTTCCTAGATACGTTAATACGACGAGTAGGAAAAACTGTAACTTTCTCAGTATACAGAAAGGAAACAAACAAAGAGGATTTAGTACATTACTTCTCCGCACATGATGATAGGACAAAGAGTGGTATAGTAATAGGATTTTTTCTCAGGGCACTACGAATCTGTAGTAATGAATACCTAGAAGGCGAATTTGATTACATTATGAAAACCTTTGACAAACTTGGATACCCAGAGGGAATGTTGAAAAGAACAAAAAGAAAAGCAATAAATATTTACAATCGCGGAAAGAAAGAGAGAAATGATAAAAATAATACAAATTTTATATCAGTACCTGGCTCAGAAATGTCACCAATAATAGACAAATATTTAACAAAATCAGGTATAAACATAGCTAAAATAACTAACAAGAGGATAGGTGATTTAATAAAGACTTCTGAAAAGAGAACCAATTCCGAAAACAGCGTCGTATACAAAATCCCGTGCATTAGTTGCTCAATGGCTTATTTTGGCGAATCGTCAAGAGGATTAGAAAAAAGAATTTATGAACATAAAAATGACATAAAAGCACATAGGACATCTAATTCTTTAGTAGTTCATGCGGAAAAATTCGATCATTTACCAAACTGGAGAGAAGCTGAAGTGCTACATAAAGGTTTTGATAAATTCACTAGAAGAATTGTTGAATCAGCATATATTTCAACTAATAATTCATCGAATCATCGAGGAGGGTTTATCAATTTAGCTAAGGAAACTAGTATTTTAATTCTAAAACACGCCAGAAAAACGACCTTTCCCAAGTGTCCGAAAAGATAATTAGATTTAGTACATAAACTTCAACTGCAGTTCTACATACACTCTCTGAAGAAGTTCTACGCGAACGAAACGTTAGAGTGTTTAGGGTTCCGAGCCTTCCCCTGTGTTTATGTTCTCCATCATCCAAATAATTTGTCTAAAATACTTATCAATATATATATATATATATATATATATATATATATATATGTATATATATATATATATATATATATGTATATATACATATATATATACATATGTATATATATATATATATATATATATATATATATATATATTCAATTGAGAGTAAAAGAAGTATGTGTCTCCTCAGCGCAAATATGGAAACATTCACAAAGGTGAAAACCCCATAAGTTCGATGAAAATTTTCTCAGATATTTATTTATTCATTTGTACGCTTTTCCATGTTTCAACCCGTTATATAGTTTTATACATACATATATATATATATATATATATGTATATATATATACATATATATATATATATATATATATATATATATATATATATATCGCTTATGTTCATTTACAGCGTTCTTTCTTTTGTTATTAAAAATTTTTCTATTTGTGCGGTGAATATATATATGGGTCTTTATTACGCAGCACAGCGTCTATGGGTCTTATCTATTATAGTCAGTGAAAAGTTTAATTATTATATAATACAACATATATATGTGACCTGTTAGACCATTTCAAAGTCAGTAGTCACTGCAGAATTTCTGCCGTCGTCATCGTCGTTTTGTTGGCGTAGCTCAAATCGTAATGCCTTTGCGTGGTCAATACACAATTCACGCGATATTTTTGGAACGATTGTCATCGCCGTTGGCGAAAGTAAGTTTATAATGGTAAAAAATATTGTAATACCAAAAAGGAGAATACAGAACCTATTACCAGTAAAGATACTAAAACCAGGATAATATTTGTATGAGTAATTGTTTATACTGGAGTGTAAGAAAATAAATCGTTTCTTTTTTGAGAGAATTAACTCATGCGCACTGATTTCAAGATATTAACTGGGGGCCAATACCCAGCCGTCATCCTTGAATTTTTAATATCATCGACATAAAATTATGAAGATCAATATTTATGACTTTTGCTCGGAACGATGTTAGTATGAGCTTTTTAGCTGTAAATATGTGCCATTCTAGTAAGTTATTTATTTTCGTTTACTATCTGATTTGATCACAAGAGATTAATCTAACTGAACTGAAAAAATCGTAAACTTTAGGTAATTCTTACCTGACCTAACCAAATGTAACCTTACTTAGGAGTACAAAATTATCATTCTTTCTTAACTAAACTTAATGTAATTTAAGTTACCTAACACCACTTAACGCATAGGGCATAATTTAGTTAATTTTGAAGAGTGGCGGGTTGGTAAGTAATATGGCCACAGACATGAACACTTATGAATGTTTTATTACTACATTTCAAATGTTTAAACGTTATATTGTACATACACTTCGGTTTCCCATTAAACTATTCAGAATTAACCATGATGCATTGATTCTACAGAAAGTTTTAACATTGTTTTGTTGTTGTTTTTATTATATTAAAAGTAATATTATCACAATTATTACTGTTTTCTTTGATATGAGAGTGGGAAATTGTCCCAACAAGAGGACTAAGAAGAGACACTAACCATTTAAAAGGTAACGACGAACTGATAAAAAAATGTGTTACTATATCTCCGTCACTTCCATACATGTATGGTCTAATTAAAACTCATAAAGTTAATAATCCAGTTAGGCCCATTACTTGTTCTATTGGGTCTTGCACATATAAGTTGTCAAAATGGTTAGTGTCTCTTCTTAGTCCTCTTGTTGGGACAATTTCCCACTCTCATATCAAAGATAATGTTGACTTAACCGAAAAGCTGCTTGGACATAATATCACATTTGATTTTAAGTTGGTTAGTTTCGATATTAAAAGTTTATTCACCCGAGTCCCGGTTTTAGATTTGTTAGGATTTCTAGAAAAAGAATTAAAGAAACATGACTTTACACTCCCTGCTCATACTATTATTAGTTTAATCAAATTATGTGTAATAGACTCTAAGTTTGAATTTAATGGAAACTTTTATACTCAAACATTTGGTATGGCCATGGGGAACTGTCTGTCTCCAATTCTTAGCAATTTGTATATGGAGTTTTTTGAAAGAGAGTTATTACCAAACATTCTTCCAATTAATGCAGTTTGGTACAGGTATGTTGACGACATATTATGCATTTGGCCTAATGATCAATATTTGGATACTTTTTTGTCAGATTTAAATAATTTGGTGCATTCCATTAAATTCACAGTAGAGGTTGAAGAAAATAATATGTTACCATTTTTAGATGTAAATATTTACCGATGTGGAAGATACTTTAAATTTGACGTTTACAGGAAGCCGACCAATGTCCTCTCGTACATCCATTTTTACTCGTATCACAGTCAAAAATCCAAGCTGTCAGTTTTTTCTTCAATGTTCCTGAGAGCTTATAGAATTTGTTCCCCTGAGTTCTTGGATCAAGAAATACAATTCATCTATGACATTGGAGAAAATTTAAAATATCCAAAACATCTTATTGATAAAACAAAAATCAAAGCTAGGAAATGTTTTCTTAATACGTCGCAGGTCAAACCATTTAATTATAAAAATATGCTAACAATTCCGTACCACGAAAATTTAATCCATCTTCCTAGCATTTTTGAAAAAATTGGTATCCAGATAGTATTCAGAAATAATAACAACATTAAGAGTCTGTTAATTAAAAATTCCCCAAGAAGTAAAGAAGGATGTATTTATAATATACCATGTATAAATTGTGATTTTATTTATATAGGCCAAACAGGCAAAGGCTTAGAAAAAAGAATAGGCCAACATAAATATAGTATTAGAACGGGGCAAGTGTCCAGTGGATTATTTGTCCACCAAAGGGATTATGGTCATAATATTGACTGGGGAAATTCTAAAATAATTACTTCTTGTAATAATATTATAGAAAGGAATATTATTGAATCTTGTTTTATAAAAAGAAATTTTGGAAATAACATGAACTTGAGTTTGGGTTTATTTAAATTGGACAATTTTATTATTGACAAAATTGTGTGTGATAAAATGTAACATGGGACCTCTCCGAGTATCCTTGTCTTGTTATTACAAAGGATTACAAAGGCAAAGCATGCCGACAGGAGACCTTTTGATCCATATCTAGGTCGGATGCAAAAAAAAAAATCATAATAATAAATTAAAACTATAACAATGTAAACAACAATTAAAATACATAAATAAATGCATTGGTATAGTTGAATAACAAACAGGTAAATAGTAAATGATAATAAATTGACATATAACTAATAATAAATGAAAATCAGACAGACAAATTATAACAAAACAAAAACAAATAATATAACATAAATTATAATAATTACAGCATCTTACTTAGGTATTTATCTAAATGATTCTTAAAGCTTCGAACTGAACTACATTGCACTACCTGTGCAGGAAGTTTATTCCATTCATTAACTACACGGTTGGCAAAGTTGTTTCTACCTACTTCCAAATTGAATCTATTTCCGGACAGTTTGAGACCATTGTTTCTTGTCTGATTCTCATTCAATGTGAAAATTTGGTCACTTTTGATGTTGTCAATTCCCTTTAAAATCTTAAAGACCTGTATCAAGTCACCTCTGAGTCTACGCTTTTTTAGGGAAAACAGATTCATGTGCTTAAGTCGATTTTCGTATGATTTATTTTGATATTTGGAATCAGTTTTGTGGCTCGCCGTTGTACTTTTTCCAGTCTGTCAATGTCTTTAATGAGATTCGGTGACCATACGGAAACAGCATATTCCAAATGTGGACGAACTAACGATTTATATAGCTTGTTAATGAGTGATGGACTTTTGAAATCAAAAGATCGCGCAATCAATCCCAGAATCTTATTTGCTTTCTCAGAGGCTGAAATACACTGCTTGGATGATTTGAGGTCGTTACTGATAATTACGCCGAGATCTTTTTCACTATCCACTTTTGTTAACGAATTTCCAAATAACTTGTAATCGTACTTGCTGTTATTTTTACCTATGTGCATTACCTTGCATTTACTTGTGTTAAATTTCATTAGCCACTTTTCAGACCATTGCTGTAATTGATCTAAATCTTCTTGAATATCTAATTGGTTTGAGTGATCATTTGCCACTCCGCACAGTTTTGTATCATCAGCAAATTTGGAAACAGTAGATTTTAGTCCATGGTCTATATCATTTATATATACTATGAATAGAAGTGGCCCAAGAACGGAACCCTGAGGAACTCCACTTGCAACACTTTTCCATCCAGAAGTTTTTCCATTTAAAACAACTCTCTGTTTTCGACCTTTCAACCAATTACTAGTCCAACCTAATAGGCTACCACTTATTCCATGCAAAGCTAATTTAGTAAGAAGTCTTTCGTGTGGGACGGTATCAAAAGCTTTTGCAAAGTCTAGATATATTAAATCTATATTGTTTCTTTTGTCAAAATTCGAGACAACTGTGTTGTAGAATTCGAGTAAGTTAGTCACGCAAGAACGTTTCCGTCTGAAACCATGTTGGCTATCATTTATCAAACGGTTACTTTCTAAATGATATTCGATAGCATCTCTGATGATAGTTTCCATTATTTTCCTACGATCGAAGTCAAACTAATAGGCCTATAGTTATTTGGTTTCTTTTTGTCACCTTTTTTGAATATGGGAGTAACGTTAGCTAGCTTCCATTCTCTTGGGACATCTCCGGATATGATGGATTTCTTGAAAATAATTTCTAATGGAACAACAATCTCATTTTTCATTTCCTTTAAGATTCTTGGATGCCAACCGTCAGGCCCTGGTGTTTTATTAACTTTGAGTTTGTCTATACACCTTTTAATTGTTTCTTTTGTTATATTTACCGTAGTGAGTAAGTTTACCCCAGACTTTTCACAGGTTTCAGTTTGGAATTCACTTTGAGGTGTTTCGTTTACGAATACCGAGCTAAAATAATTGTTTAAGAGATTACACATTCCTTCATTTGAATATTCAAGTTGACCGTCAGCAGATAATAGTGGACCAATGTGATTCCTAACAACCTTTTTATCTCTAATGTAACAATAGAATTCTTTGGGATTCTCTTTGGATTTCTCAGCGATGTTCATTTCGTATTGTCGTTTTCTTTTTCTTATTGTCTTTTTTAAATCTCTCTGTATTGATACATAACTTTCATAGTCATTAGATGCACCCGAGCACTTATATTTCTTATAAGCCTGTCTCTTTTTAGCAATACTTTTTTCAGTTTCTTTGTCGAGCCACTTTGGGCGAGCCTGATTTGGGGGACGTCTGTCCTTAAAAGGAATGTAAGTTTGAATCATCTTAGTGAGCGTATTTTGAAATATTTCCCACATCTGATCTACAGGCCTTTCGTTTAATTTTGCCTCCCAATCTGTAAGCTGAAGCTCCTGACGTAGTTCTATGAACTGAGCTTTACTGAAATCGGGTATTTTAGAAGCACAAGTATCTATTCTAAAATTGTTTAGGAGTTTGAATCTGACTAAGTTGTGATCGCTATTTGCAACAGATTCACCGACTTCTACATCAGTTGCCATGCTTTCGCGGCTAGTGATCAATAAATCGAGTAAGTTTCCATATCTTGTGGGCTCTTTTACATGCTGAATTAAGTAATTTATTGTTTCTTTCTGTATTGCTTTTTTGTACCTTTGAAAATGTCTAAATAGACGAAAACGTTCGGTATCTGTTTTTTCAATTTCCCGGTGGTTTCTGCAAAAAAAAAAAAAATATATATATATATATACATATATACATATATATATTCATAAAGAGCTGGAGTCCAGGAGCCATGATATCAGAAAAAATTTCGAAACACTGGACAGGGTTCGAAACGTCGGTAATAAATTCTGTTACTCTGAGTCCAGTGTTTCGAAAATTTTCCGATATATATATATATATACACATACATAATATATGTATGTATACACACACACACGTATTTATATATATATATACATAATATATGTATGTATACACACACACACGTATTTATATATATATATACATAATATATGTATGTATACACACACACACACATATATATATTTATATATATATATATATATGTATATATATATATATATATATATATACATATATATATATATAATTTATGGTGCTACTTTGGTGTGTAATCTACGCGTCATGAAACTACTTTGGTGTGTGATCTACAATTCAAAATGTTCTCTACAGCAAAAATTTATAGGATTAATGACAAGCAAACTAGAGACAGACGTTAATCTACTATTCAAAATGTTATCTAAAGCAAAAAAAAATGTATCGGATTTATGGCAGGCAAAGTAGAGAGAGACGTAGATCCAGGTATCAGCTGACTCATCCCACGGAACGCCAGTAACTGTTGCCTCTCCCAGAATAGGATTCATGCATCATACACACACACACACACACACATATATATATATATATATATATATATATATATGTATATAAATATACACATATATATATCGGAAAAATTTCGAAACACTGGACTCAGAGTAACAGAATTTATTACCGACGTTTCGAACCCTGTCCGGGGTTCGTCCTCAGGGTTATACATAGTAAGCAAAAGGATTCATTTAAATAGTGTACCGATGTTCTCTGGGACAGGTCCCACCGGAGTGTACAAAGTTGAACAAAATCAGAACCCATTCCGAATGACAAAAGGTAATTACAAAATTGTGTAAAGCGTCACCCAAATGAAAAGAATTGACAAAAACCTCATAACACATGTCCTAATAAATGGAACAAAACCAATTCTAAACGACACCCAGAAATTGATAACAGAGTAAGTACAGAGTGTCACCAAATGGCTCCACCGAAAATAAGAAATAAAATTAAAAGGGGCAAAAAGAAAATAGCTTGGGCTAGCGATAGCAACAGCGTCAACAGATGCATCAATCTAAACCCAATTTACAAGGGAGCGAAAGACAGGCAGGACAGAAGGAGCAGTGAGCGGAGGCCAGTGTAGTGATATTATGCCGGGACTGTGATGTTTGGCACACGTGGGCATTTTTAGTAGTCCCATTGTGATGTTACTTTATATAACTTTATCATAATTTTCCTTTTCTTTTATTGTTCAGAATTGGTTGTGTTTTGTGTATTGTTTTGTTTCGCTGCTGCTGAGTTAATTGTCATTTTTTTCTTTTTCTTTTTTCTTTTTATTTTTATTTTCAGCGGACACTTTTTCACTTTGCAATTTCTTTTTCTTTTTGTCATTCAGTTTTGGTGGCGTTTGTTAGTTTTGATTTGTACTGATGAAGGGAGCGAAGCACTAGCAGGACAGAAAGAACGGAGATTGGCGACCCGTGTGGTGCTTTTGGGTCCGGACCGTGATTTTCGATATTTTTATTATGTCGGTTTGCCATTTATTTGCCTTTTGTTATTCTTGTGGACACTTTGTAATCAAATTTCTTTGTGTCTTTTAGTCTTGGTTTTTGTTTTTGTTTTATTCTATGGTTACCAGCAAAAAAAAAAAAAATGTATATATATATATATATATATTTTTTTTTTTTTTTTTTTTTTTTTTTTTTTTTTTTTTTTTTTGCTGGTAACCACTAAGAAAATCGGAAGAAAACAGTAATTCCCAAGCGCTTTCGTGGGGAATACAGAAAAATAATGTAAAAAATATCTGAATTTTCTTCCATGTTCTTACGTGCCTTGCGGATATGCAGCTAGGAAATCATTGATGAAGAATTTGAGTCTATTGTTAACCTAGGTTTAGGATTAAAGTACCCTAGAACATTTTTAGATAACGCTCTCTCTTTGGCGAAAAAAAAACTTTTCATAGGAATCAACCCCCTCCCCATTTTGACATTAAGAACCTTTTAATATTACCTTACTGTAACAATCTTTCTCAAGTTCCTCATCTACTTAACACATGGAATATTAAAGTAGCTTTTGATAACCCATGTACTTTTAAGAAATTAATGATTAAGAATTCTCCCGCTGATTCTGATGGCTGCATACACAAAATCCCTTGCAGAGATTGTGAAAAGTATTACATTGGACAAACGGGCAAAGAACTATCAACTAGAATTAAGCAACATAAATATAGTGTTAAAACAGCACAAGAATCCAATGCTCTATTTCTTCACATGAAAAATTTCAATCATTATATTAATTGGACTAATGCTTCCGTTATTTCTTGTAATTAATTTGTCAATAGAAACATAAAAGAAAGTAGTATCATAAATAATTCTAAAGGTTCTAATCTTAATATCAGTAATGGCATTTATGAATTAGATAAATTTATCATTAAGAAAATTTGTAATCAGGTTGTAAGTGACCAAAATTAATTTGGTGAATTGTGCTGTTCTCTAGATTTCTTTTTCATTGATGACTTTGTGTACTAAAATTTATTTTTTTTCATTTGTGACTTTTTGTACTTTGGCAGTTCCTTTCCTAGTGTATAATCTTGTGACATCTCGTACTATGCCAGTTCCTTTCCTTGTGTATAATCTTGTTATTTTCAAACCTCTTTGTAATTTTTTTTTCTGTATTCCCCTGAAGATGTGAATTACACGAAAGCGCTTGGGAATTACTATTTTCTTCCGATTTCCTTAGTGATTACCAACAAAATTTGTGGGTCACGTGTTGTTTTCAGTGATCTTTCTGCATATATATATATATATATATATATATATATATATATATATATATGTATTTATATACATTTGAACATATATCATTTTAAAGTAAATCTGTGCTCCGATCTGTGATTTTGCTTGTTGATTTACATTTACATTTCTAAAGAACCCTCAAGATGCTTGCTAAAGAATTTTACAATGTGATGAGCGATGAGACCAAAGCAGTTGCATTTTTACGAGAAAATTACCTTTTAGATTATGAAAGAGACGTTGCACCATATCATCGTTGTGGTGGAGAAGTGTAGGGAACTCGAAGAAACGGGAGAAAGGGCAAAACCCTGCCAGCTCTACGTTGCAGGGCTCGCGGCTGCCAAACGTTTTGTTCTATCCGCACCGGAAATGTTTTATTTTTTATTTTTTTCACTGTACAGATTTAAATAATAGAGTCCATTGCAAGCTTTCTTTGTGCCAAATTTTAGAATGTTTTTTATCTTATTCAAAATACCTCTTATGGTATAGTGCATCAATCGACTGGTAAAGGTACCGAAGCAATATGTGATTGGTTGAACATGTGTCGTGAAATTTGCTCACAATTGTTTCCGTTAACTATCGCGGAAAAATGGTCGGCGCTGAAGACGAGCCTGTGCAAATCGATGAAGCTCGCTTTGCAGGACGCCGAAAATGGAACAGAGGTAGAATGCTGCGAGGAAACCACCATGATCCAGATACAACTGACACAGAAACTGAAGTAGTAAACAACCGAAACTATGGAAAACGAATTGGTGGTCCTTGGATCTTCGGATTGAAGAAAGGTGAATATTGTCACTATTTTTATGTAGAAAAAAGGAATCGTGCAACACTTGAACCCGTAATTCAAAGAGAAATCGCAGAAAAATCGGTAATTCATTCTGACGAATGGCCAGCATACTCCAATTTAAATCGCCTAAATTTCCGTCATTCTACCGTCAACCACCAAAGATATTTTCTTGATCCCAACACTGGAACCAATATTCAATGCTGAAGATCTCTTCTTGCGTTTCTAGCAGATGTTCGCTCAATTCATCGATAAAATTATTCAAAATTTTACTTTGTCTACTTTTATGCATTTTGTATCAATTATATATAAATAATATTTATGCATTAAGACAAGTAGATCGCATACCAACGTAGGTGTCCGATCTATGAATTGAAAATCAAAATAATTAAAGAATAATTTGTTTCACTTATGCCTTATGACAAGTAGATCGCATATATATACCAAGGCTTTTTCCCCCTTACTAGGGAGGTAGCCAAAAAGGAAAAGGCATAAAATCATTCCCACCCGTTCCATCCCCGAAAACACTCCACACCCCTCCACCCTCCCTCCCATCTTAGCACCTCCTAGATGACGGGTCATCCCTGCACCCTGTCCACTGCCCTGGGTCAGAAGCAGTGTCGCAAGACACAGCACATCCACAGCAAGGCCGCTTCATTAAATCGGCGACCCCCCTCTCCGTCCCCCCATATAAAGAAGAGGACGGGGAGAAATCCCTTCGGGCTGCGTCAAAATTTTGCTCACACACACTACCTCACCTCCCATCCCCCCGTCC
>NC_134798.1:14392151-14402151 GCF_046742065.1 Oratosquilla oratoria
TTCTTACTCATTCCTGTGTGAATTGTTTTTATGTTATTCCTACTATGGAGAAACGAGTAAGGGGACTAAGGTAAGAATGACACAACACAAATCAGACTTAAGACATCACAGAACATCAAATGCTATAGTAGTACACGCAGAGGAGTATGGACATCTACCGGACTGTTATTCATACTATGGAGAAACGAGTAAGGGGACTAAGGTAAGAATGACACAACACAAATCAGACTTAAGACATCACAGAACATCAAATGCTATAGTAGTACACGCAGAGGAGTACGGACATCTACCGGACTGGAATAACATAAAAATAATTCACACAGGAATGAGTAAGAAAATCAGGAAAGCAATGGAAGCAGCATATATTAATAAGGAAGAATGTATAAATAATAGAAAAGGGTTTATCAGTTGGTCTAAAATAGGGGCGGAATTAGCAGTACACGACTGGCCAAAGGAAAATGAGGAGGCGGAACATAGAGCGGATCAATCGTCCGCGGATCAATCGTCCGCGGATCAATCGTCAGCGGACCAACCATCCACGGATCAATCGTCAGCGGCCCGGTCGTCCACCAGGCCATTAACTAGGAGACGTCCTCCGGACGATATATAATCTTGTAACCCCCTTGTACTACTTAGTCTCTCTGAAGAAGGTGTAAATAGCCGAAACGTTAGAGAAATAAACTCATCTCTGACTTGTGTGTTTCGTTACCACACTCCTATCTTCATCTGTCCAGATGGATAATACATACATATATATATATATATATATATATATATATATATATATACATATATATATATATATCGCAGGTATGCTTTTTCAAAGCATACCTGCGAGACTAATCAGAAATAAACTCAAGACTAAGACTCCTGTGTTTCCTACTCCGCTTACGTCATACATATATATATATATATATATATATATATACATATATATATACATGTGTGTGTGTGTGTGTGTGTGTGTGTGTGTGTGTGTGTGTGTGTGTGTGTGTGTGTGTGTGTGTGTGTGTGTGTGTGTGTGTGTGTGTGTGTGTGTGTGTGTGTGTGTGTGTGTGTGTGTGTGTGTGTGTGTGTGTGTGTGTGTGTTTTGTTAAAAACAACTGCGCATTCGGCGCTACAAAGTTTCTTAAGTAGACTTTCAATTCTTCTGAACGTAGATTTCTGGTTTTCACAGGACAGACGGAATAATAAATTTCCAGTAGACATTGGGAACTATTGTTCAAAAGAAAACCTGCTGCCAAGATTTATAAATATACGGCTATACAACGGCGCAGCAAGACGAAGAAAAAAAAAAACACCCCCGACTTCAGGAGGTCCCTAGTCGAGGAAGAGCTCCAAGTCAAATCTCAGCTGGTTGATTCCCTCCGCTCCGAGGTCGAATCCCAAAAGTTACTTTGGAACAACCAAGATATTCCCATCCAGACGAAAGAAGACTTGGAAGTAGCACTTTGTCGTATAGTAAATGCCTACCGGGACTCTATCATCAGGAAGAATGTGAAGAAACTTTCCTATCAAGATCCCTCGCCCCACCGAAGGTTACATTAACTTGATCTTCCAACCTGACCGTGACCTTGTTAAACTACAGCTAGGTTTAAATTGCCATGTTTTGTCAAAACCTAAACCGTATAGTAAATGTGTCGAGATTGAAGTCCTACTTGAGCAGGTTCACCATCTTGCCAAGGATGGTAAGATGGAGGTCATCCCTAACATCCAACCTGAGCTAATCTCCGAGGCCAACCGTAGTAGAGGCTCCTTTACCAGTAAACTCCTTAAGAAACGTCACTTCGATGCAGCCAAACGACTCCGAAGCAACAAGGACCGTTAGAAGGGCCGTTAAAGCTGCAGTCTTCGTTCCGATCTCCGCTGACGAATATCTTTCGAAAATCGATGATATTCTCAGGGATTCTACTAAATTCAAAAGAATCTACCGTGACCCCACCCTAGACATCATAAGAAGTACCAACAAGACCATAGACGCCATTAACGCCAAGAACGGAGGCGTTAAACTCACCAAAATTTCCGGTGATTTTAAGCCTGGCTATTTATAGGGAAACGTGAAGACACATAAACTAGGAAATCCTCTTCGTCCCATCATCAGCCAGATCCCTACGCCGACATACAATCTTGTCAAGTTCCTGAACCAACTTCTGACGCCCTTCATCACTACGCAACACAGCTATGTCTCTTCTAA
Source organism: Oratosquilla oratoria (assembly GCF_046742065.1). NCBI lineage: Eukaryota > Metazoa > Arthropoda > Malacostraca > Stomatopoda > Squillidae > Oratosquilla > Oratosquilla oratoria. The sequence continues at coordinate 14,394,346 of NC_134798.1, forward strand.
AGATTTCTTGGACTCCATTAACAACGCTCCCGCTAGAGGAATTATTTCCTCTCTTGATGTGGAGTCCCTATTTACTAACGTCCTAATTATACGAACAATCAACTACATCTGTGACACTATTTATCGATCAGGACCTTCTCCAAAGCTAGACATCCCTGAAATTTACCTTCGTCGCCTGCTCGAGATCTGCACCATGGAGACTGCCTCCCGGTGTCCCCGCGGTAACCTCTACCAGCAAGTTCTCTTCGTAAGTTTTTTCATGGGGTCAATCGAAAGGGAATTTTTTTTTTCACACCAAGACAATCCCATGGTGTATGGCAGATATGTTGACGATATTTTCATCATGTCTTCGTCAACATAAGAAAGAGAATCACTCAGTAACCTGCTTGAAGAAACATCAGGATTAAAATTCACAACTGAAGAAGATGTTAATGGCTCTCTTCCATTTCTTGATGTATTGCTTCAACAAGATGGCAACAACTTCTCCACTTCCGTTTATGTTAAGCCCACCAACCCTGGTCTCTGTCTTAATGGGAACAGTGAGTGCCCCCAACGTTACAAAGAGAGTACCATTAGTGCCTTCTTTAGGAGGTCACTCACCCACTGCTCACGCTGGATCTCCACTCAAGCAGAAATAAACAGGGCCACTCAAGTTCTAGTTAATAATGGACATTCTAATCAAGACTGCCAGCGTGTCCTAAAAACTGTCATCAATAAATGGTACCACGGGCCTCCCACCCCAGTAGCAGGCGAAGATGAGATTTTTACCTTGATGGGGGTTACTAGGCTAGATAGAGTGAGAAATGAGGAGGTGAGGAGGAGAACAGGGGTGGAAAAGGAGCTGGGAGATAGGGTTGATGAAAGAATATTAGGATGGTTTGGACAAGGGATTGGAGATGGTTAAAGAAAATGGAGAAAAGTGGGAGGTGAGCCAGCTGTTGTTTCCGGACGATCGGATCGGAGGAGTTTGGGAGAGTATGTCATAGAAGAAAGCTAAAGATAAATGTGGGTAAAAGTAAGGTGATGAGATGTACAAGGGGTGAAAGTGGCAGTAATCTGGAAGTGAGCATTAAGGGAGAGCGACTGGAGGAAGTGGATAGTTTTAGATACTTGGGTGCAAATGTGGCAGGAAAAGGTGGAGTGGAGGTGGAGGTAGAATGTAGATTGAGAGAAGCGAGTAAATGCCTTGGTGGATTAAAGAGTGTAATGAGGAATAAACATTTGGGAATGGATGCTAAGAGGAGACTGTATGAAGGAGTGATTGTGCCAACAGCACTGTATGGAGCAGAAACATGGAACATAAGAGAGGAAGAGAGAAGGAGTTTGAATGTGTTTGAGATGAAGTGTCTGAGAAGTATGATGGGGGCTACTAGGCTAAATAGAGTGAGAAATGAGGAGGTGAGGAGGAGAACAGGGGTGAAAAAGGAGCTGGGAGATAGGGTTGATGAAAGAATATTAGGATGGTTTGGACACATGGAAAGAATGAGTGAAGAAAGACTAGTAAAAGAGGTATGGAAGGCAGATGTTGAGGGAGTGAACATGAGGGGACGTCCTACGATGAGGTGGATGGATGGGGTGAAGGGGGCTTTGGGGAAGAGGGGAATGTCTGTTGAGGAAGGACGGGAGAGGGCAGAAGACAGGGGTGAATGGAGAATGGTTGTATGCGGATGATGTTGTGATCGCATGAGGCGGAATGGGCGGGGGGATGGGGGGTGAGGTAGTATGTGTGAGCAAAATTTGTCGCAGCCCGAAGGGATTTCTCCCCGTCCTCTCCTTTTATGTAATGGGGGGACGGAGAGGGGGGGTCGCCGATTTAATGAAGCGGACTTGCTGTGGATGTGCTGTGTCTTGCGACACTGCTTCTGACCCAGGGCAGTGGACAAGGTGCAGGGATGACCCGTCATCCAGGAGGTGCTCAGATAAGAGGGAGGGTGGAGGGGTGTGGAGTGTATTCAGGGATGGAATGGGTGGAAATGATTTTATGCCTTTCCCTTTTTGGCTACCTCCCTTGTAAGGGGGAAAAAGCCTTGGTATATGTATGTATGTATGTATGTATGTATGTATGTATGTATGTATGTATGTATGTATGTATGTATGTATGTATGTATGTATGTACCGTGCCCAAATGTCCACAGCTTACAAGGAAGATGCAAAGGTTCTAAACAAAATTATTCATCGAAACATAAAACCCAAAAATGAGAATGACAAAGTTCGTCTCTCCATATATTACCGCAACCAAAAAAACAGCGACACTTTTAATTAGAAACAACACTTCTCCTCGCCCCGAAGGTCCCGCCTGCACCAACGTAGTATACAATTTTTTCTGCCCCCTAGAGGACCGTACGCCTCTCGACTGCTACGTTGGCCAAACGAGAACGACATTGTCGAGAAGAATGTCTTCCCACTTGTCAAGTGGAGGCCCCAAACTACACCTACTAGAAAGACACAACACACAAATCACTAGGAAACTTTTAGAAGACAACACCGTCATTCTCGCCAAGGAATCAGAAAAGTCTAGACTTTTCTTCCTGGAAGCACTTATCATACGAGACTTACAACCTACTATCAACAGACAAGTGGAAGCCCCTACCATACTCCCCAGCATGAAGCCCCTCCCTAGGACTAGTAGCCCTCTCAACCACAACAACACACCTTCCAATCACACCGACACCCAAGTCCCTCTCTGGCGTTCCGCCAGAGTCATAGAGAGGACACTTGGCCCTCAACGAATATTTGTCCCACAGTGACAAAATCTCCCGTCATTCCACACATGTAATTTGACCTCCCCCCGTGTCTTATGTTGTGACCTCACCCAGAGCTTTCTTTCTATGTATATTATGTCTTGTACTCTCTGTCTCTATTACATTGAAAATGCTAACTGCTTTTAACGAAACGTCTGTATATTCTTACTCAACAATAGTTCCCAATATCTACTAGAAAATTATTATTCCGTCTGTCCTGTGAAAACCAGAAATCTATGTTCAGAAGAATTGAAAGTCTACTTAAGAAGCTTTGTAGCGCCGAATGCGCAGTTGTTTTTAACCAAACATGTTTAAAAGAAAACCTGCTGCCAAGATTTACACACACACACACACACACACACACATACATACACACACACACACACACACATATATATACATATATATGTATATATATATACATATATATATATATATATATATATATATTGAAGTATGTAAGACAAATGAGTGGAAGGGTGGTGAGTTAAATACAAAGAACAGTTGGAGTTTTATTCACTGACGTTTCGTCCTTACCAGGACATTCTCAAAGTACATACAGTTTTAGAAAATTAACAGCTTATATAATCCATCCTTGCCGTGTTCCCCTCTGATTGTCAAGGAGGTAAAAAGGACAATTGAGAACGGAGGGAGAAGTGACATGGTCGGAGTCACATGAAAAAAAAGGGTAGAGGACGGATGAGAGTATAGAGGGAGGGGAACACGGCAAGGATGGATTATATAAGCTGTTAATTTTCTAAAACTGTATGTACTTTGAGAATGTCCTGGTAAGGACGAAACGTCAGTGAATAAAACTCCAACTGTTCTTTGTGTTTAACTCACCACCCTTCCACTCATATATATATATATATATATATATATATATATATATATATATATATATAAATATATATATATATATATACATGCTGAAGTGCGTAAGACAGAATGAGTGGAAGGGTGGTGAGATAAACATTTTTAGGAAGGGATGCCGGACAGAATATCAATGAAGGCCAAAATATCACGATGGGATGTAATGACATTGGAAGACAAAAGATCACGATGGGATGTAATTTTAGTGGAGGAAAAAATATCACGGTAGGATATTATATCACTGGAGGACAAAATATAATTTTAGGGAGGGATGCCTGACAGAATGTCAATGAATGACGGGAGGCCGGTGTAAATCGCGGTGACGTAGAGGGACAAAGTGTACAAAAGAGATCGGGTGACCGTAAGCGACCAGATGTCCGTGATAGGGGAAATGTTAATTTTGATGGGAGAAATGTTAATGAGGCATTGAATGTCAACGAAGGACCAAATAATAATATAGAGCAAGGTGTTAATAAAAAACAAAATCATAATGATATTGAAACTCAAAACGTGTCAAAAAGAAATAATCACCGGTTTCTTAAAACCATGTACTTTAATCCTCGTAGTATTAGGAACAAACTAGAAGATATACAGGCGTATATCAAAAGCGAAAATCTCGATATGATAGGAATAACTGAGACATGGTTAGATGGTAAAGAGTTCGAAGTTGAATTTAATATTGCGGGATTTAAACACTTTCATCAGGATAGAAACCACAAGAAAGGAGGGGGGGGGTTCTGTTGTACGTTAAAAACAATGTCCATGCTTGTGTTTCAGAGAAAGTGAAATAGGATGCATATGATAGTTTGTGGGTTGAGTTAACCCACAAAATGAGCAAAAATGAATGTAGGTGTAATATATAGGCCAAAGACATTATCATTAGCAGACGACAAACTATTATTTCAAGAACTGTCTAGTTTCTGCAACCGGAACTTATTGATAATGGGTGATTTTAATTTTACTGACATTGATTGGATGACCCTTGAATATGGCCATATAGGTAGTCGCTTGATTGATTTTCTTGGTGACTATTACTTAGTTCAGCATGTAAAAGAGCCCACAAGATATGGAAACTTACTCGATCTATTGATCACTAGCCGCGAAAGCATGGTAACTGATGTAGAAGTCGGTGAATCTGTTGCAAATAGCGATCACAACTTAGATTCAAACTCCTAAAAAAAATTAAAATAGATACTTGTGTTTCTAAAATACCCGATTTCAGTAAAGCTCAGTTCATAGGACTACGTCAGGAGCTTCAGCTTATAGATTGGGAGGTAAAATTAAGCGAAAGACTTGTAGATCAGATGTGGAAAATATTTCAAAATACCCTCACTAAGCTGATTCATACATATATTGCTTTTAAGGACAGACGTCCCCCAAATCAAGCTCGCCCAAATTGGCTCGACAAAGAAACTGAAAAAAGTATTGCTAAAAAGAGACAGCTTTATAAGAAATATAAGTGTTCGGGTGCATCTAATGACTATGAAAGCTATGTATCAATACAGAGAGATTAAAAAAAAACGAAAACGACAATATGAAATAAATATCGCTGATAAATCCAAAGAGAATCCCAAAGAATTCTATAGTTACATTAGAGATAAAAAGGTTGTTAGGAATCACATTGGTCCACTATTATCTGCTGACGGTCACCTTGAATATTCAAATGAAGGAATGTGTAATATTTTAAACAATTATTTTAGCTCGGTATTCGTAAACGAAACACCTCAAAGTGAACTCCAAACTGAAACATGTGAAAATTCTAAGGTAAATTTACTACGGTAAATATAACAAAAGAAAAAATTAAAAGGTGTATAGAGACACTCAAAGTTAATAAAACACTAGGGCCTGATGGTTGGCATCCAGGAATCTTATAGGAAATTAAAAATGAGATTGTTGTTCCATTAGAAATTATTTTCAAGAAATCCATCATATCCGGAGATATCCCAAGAGAATGGAAGCTAGCTAACGTTACTCCCATATTCAAAAAAGGTGACAAAAAGAAACCAAATAACTATAGGCCTATAAGTTTGACTTCAATCGTAGGAAAAATAATGGAAACTATCATCAGAGATGCTATCGAACATCATTTAGAAAGTAGCTGTTTGATAAATGATAGCCTGCATGGTTTCAGACGGAAACGTTTTTGTGTGATTAACTTACTCGAATTCTACAACTGAGTTATCTCGAATTATGACAAAAGAAACAATATAGATTTAATGTATCTAGACTTTGCAAAAGCTTTTGATACCGTCCGCCACGAAAGACTACTTACTAAATTAGCTTCACACGGAGTAAGTGGTAGCCTATCAAGTTGGACTAGTAATTGGTTGAATGATCGAAAACAGAGTTGTTTTAAATGGAAAAACTTCTAGGTGGAAAAATGTTACAAGAGGAGTTCCTCAGGGTTCCGTTCTTGGGCCACTTCTATTCATAGTATATATAGATGACATAGACCATGGACTAAAATCTACTGTTTCCAGATTTGCTGGTGATACAAAACTGTGCGGAATAGCAAATAATCACTTAAATCAATTAGATGTTAAAGAGGATTTAGATAAATTACAGCAATGGTCTGAAAAATGGCTAATGAAATTTAACACAAGTAAATGCAAAGTAATGCACATAGGTAAAAATAACAATAAGTACGATTACAAGTTATTTGGAAATTCGTTAACAAAAGTGAATAATGAAAAAGATCTCGGCGCAATTATCAGTAACGATCTTAAATCATCCAAGCAGTGTATTTCAGCTTCTGAGAAAATAAATAAAATTCTAGGACTGATTGCGCTATCTTTTGACTTCTAAAGTCCATCACTCATTAACAAGCTATATAAATCATTAGTTCGTCCATATTTGGAATATGCTGTTTCCGTATGGTCACCGAATCTCATTAAAGACATTGACAGGCTGGAAAAAGTACAACGGCGAGTCACAAAACTTATTCCAAATATCAAAAATAAATCATACTGAAATCGACTAAAACATATGAATCTGTTTTCCCTAAAAAGCGTAGACTCAGAGGTGACTTGATACAGGTCTTTAAAATTCTAAAGGGAATTGACAACATCAAAAGTGACAAAATTTTCACACTGAATGAGAATCAAACAAGAAACAATGGTCTCAAACTGTCCGGAAATAGATTCAATTTGGAAGTGGGTAGTACCAACTTCGCCAACCGTGTAGTTAATGAATGGAATAAACTTCTTGCAGAGGCAGTGCAATGTAGTTCAGTTCGAAGCTTTAAGAATCATTTAGATAAACACCTAAGCAAGATGCTGTAATGATTATAATTTATTTTATATTATTTGTTTTTGTTTTGTTATCATTTGTCTGTTTGATTCTCATTTATTATTAATTATATGTCAATTTATTATTATTTTCTATTTACCTGTTTGTTTATTATTAGCTATACCTATGCATTTATTTATGTATTTTATTTGTTATTTGCATTATTATAGTTTTTATTTATTCATTTATTATTATTTTGATTTTTTTCCGCATCCGACTTAGATATGGACCAAAAGGTCTCCTGTTGGCATGCTCCGCATTTGTAATCCTTTGTAACACCAGGAACCGTTGGAGTTTTATTGCTAACGTTTCGTCCTGAAAGGACTTCCTCAGAGTGTACACAAACAAATCATTGACAGCTTATATACTCCCAGCTTACCCCGTTCCTCCCCGTCCGTCTTCGCTCCTCATGCATCTCCATTCGGCATCACGAAGAACCAAGCTGGCCGTTACTCTCGTCAATTTGACAAATCCATCACGGTGGTTGCTACATGGATGTAAATTGACGTAGGCTGCCTCAATTACTTTTCTTCTCTGTTTCGTTAGGCCTTTATGTAGCACCTCTATTCTTTCCCAGTCTGGTAGGTGGCTAAAGTTGTCAAGGTAAACCACTAACGAATTTGAAGTTCTGTGAGCTCTGACGTCGCTTTTGTGTTCATAGGTACGTTTTTAGTTTTTGTTGTTGTTTTACCCCTCTGCTGGTTTCTCCGAAATAACTAACGGGATAGCTTGTGCATGGTATTTTGTAAGTCAAGCTGTTCTCTTCTGTTTCGACTTTCACATTGCTCTTATTCCTCACAATCTCTCCTATCCTGGTACCAGCGCCGAACGCAATTTTTAACCCTGCCCTGGTGAACAACTGTTCCATTTCACTCGCGCGCCTTAAGTTGGGGACGGACAAAAA
>NC_134798.1:14405881-14510881 GCF_046742065.1 Oratosquilla oratoria
ATTCAAGTTAATAGTATCTTCTCAACTTGTAATTATTGGTATATTTTAAACGACATATTCTAAATTTGTCATTATTGACTCGTTATTATTATAATTATACATTTGTCATTAGTCATTATTACTATATTCAAAGCTTCTCATTATTTGTTTACATTAAAGTTATTTTTGATTATCATTGATTCCACTATACATGTCGTTATTAGAATATTCTAAACATGTCATTATAACAATTTTGTAAACATATCATTATTAGTATACTCTAAACTTGTCATTTTTAGTGTATTTTAAACTTGTCACTATTAAAACATAAAGTGATATTAATAGTATCTTCTACACATGTCACTATTATTTTATTCTGAACTTGTCATTATATTCTAAGGTTGTCATTATTAGAATCTTCTAAACTTGTCATTACTAGTATTATCAACTCGTCATTATCAACTCATACGCTATAAATTCACTATTAATATGTCATTATAACAATTTTGTATAAAAATAACGAGTTTTGAAGAGTTCAGACTCTAAACTTGACATTTTTAGTGTATTTTAAACATTATAACTAAAAGTATAAAGTGATAAGTTAATAGTGACAAATGTCACTATTATTTTATTCTGAATTTGTCATAACATTCTAAGATTGTAGTTATTAATAAACTTTAGAAGCTACTATTAATATCTTTAAACTACTATTAATATCTTTAATTATATTTAATTATATTTAATATCTACTATTAATATCTTTAATATCTAATAGTTATCTTTATAATAGATAATACAATTTTGGAATACTAATAATGAGAAGTTTAGAATATACTAGTTTAGAAGGTACTATTAATGATAACACTAATGTGTACCAATAATGAATAAATTTAGAATAATTACTAACAAGTTTAGAATATACTAAAATAACTGTGTGGTTCAAGTATAGTGAATTACATTGATGTGTAATAATGACAAGTTTAAAATATGATTAATAATGACAACTTTAGATTACACTAATAATGACACTTTAGAATATACTTTGAAGTGACAAGTTTAGAATGATACGTTTAATGTGTGCTTTAATGTATAACTAATAATGAAGATTTAGAATATCTAATAATGACAATTTAGCATTATACTAATAATGACAAGTTTAAAAGGTACTATTAATGAATTCATGTGTACTAATAATTGACAAGTTGAGAAGGTTTTTTAATGTCTACTAAAAATGACAAGAATATACTAATATACAAGTTGATAATATACTAATAATGAATGTTTAGATAACTTGAATGTGCACTAATAATGACAAGTTTTGAGCATACTCAAAATGACAGGTATATGGCAGGTATAAAATATACTAATAATCAAAGTTTTTAAATAACTAATAAAGGACAATTTTAGAATATTCTAAGTTGAGGAGGTATTATTAAAGATAATATATACTAATAATGACAGGTCTAAGAAGATACTAATAAGGACAAGTTTAGAATATATGTATGATGACAAGTACTATTAATGATAGCTTTAATTTGTACTAATAATGAGACGTTTAGAAGGCACTATTAATGATAACTTCAATGTGCACTATGATAAATTAAAAATATACTAATTAATGACAAGTTTAGAATGTGCTATTAATGATAGCTTTAATGTATACTAATAATGGCAAGTTTAGATTATACTAATAATGATTATTTGTAGCAAATACATGAAGATATAATTCATATGAACATTTCAAACTTGTCATAATTAGCATATTCTACACATCTCATTGTTGGTAAACATTTGAAGTTGGTTCAAATATCTTAAACGTTTTATTCTTAATTATTCTAATCTTGTCATAACTAATATTACTTTCCAAACTTGTCAGTGTTAGTATAATCTAAACGTGTAATCATTAGTATATTCTAAACATGTCTACATTCTAAAGTCTCATTATATTAAAAAATGTTACCTTGTTGTTTTTATTATATTCTAAACTTGTCATTATTAGTAAAAATCTAAACTAAATCTAAACTTAACATTATTGTACATATCTAAAGTTATCATTTACACTACCTTCTAAACTTGTTATTATTAGAATATTCTAAACTTGATCAAAGTTATCATTAATAATGTATTCTAATCTTTTCATTATTTTTACATTCTAAACTTGGTCATTATTACTATATTCTAAACTTTTCATTATTAGTATATCCTAATCATATCACTTTTAGTTGACATACTAAAAAATGAGATATTGTAAAATTGTCATTATTAGTGTATTCTAACTTCTTATTATTAATATCTCTAAAACTTGTCATTATAATTAAAAATACCTTTATAAATGTAATTATTAGTCTATTCTCAGCTTGTCATTTTGTTATGTTAGTAAACTTCTCATTATTACAATACTCTAAACTTATTATATTAGTACATCTAAACTTATAATTTGTCATTATCCTAAACTTGTCAGTATTAGTATAATCCAACCTTGTTCAATTCTAGTTCAAATTATTAGTATTTCCTAAACATCTTACTTGTAGTATATTCTAATTTTGTCATTATTAGTTTATTCTAAAATATTCATCATGAGTATATTCTAAACTTGTCATTATTAGTATATTCTAAAACATTTATAATTAGCACATTCTAAACTTGTCATTATTTGTTTATTCTAGAATATTCATCAGGAGTATATTCTAAAATTGTCATTATTAGTATTCTAAACTTTTTATAATTAATATATTCTAAATTTGTCATTATTAGAACATATTAAGTTATATTTAACTATACCTTATTTTTTTGTTGTATGAATTTCATTAATAGTATCTTCGAAACTTGTCATTATTAGATATTCTAAATTTTGTATTATTAGTAAGGTCTAAAACTTTTAATAATTGTATATACTAAATATGTCCATTATATATTCTAATATGTTACATTGTTATAAAGGATAGTACTTTTCTTAACTTGTCATTATTTGTATGGTCTAATTTATTGGATATTTTGGAAAGTTGTTATGGGGTCTGTCTATTCTAAATTGTCCCTTTTTATCTAGTATTTTCTAAACTTTCAGATCAATGACGGAACTATTTTAAATTAAGAATATCATAATTGTAATTTCCAAACTTATCATTATTAGTATATCCTAGCTTGTTTCATTATAGTATATTATGAACTAGTCATTATTAGATATTTTATAAACTAGTCTTTATTTAGTATTCTCTAAACTTCTCACTGGCAGAAAATTTTTAAACTTGTCATTATTACTATATTCGAAATACTTATCATTATTAGTATATCCTAATATATCATTTATTAGTATATTCTAGTTTTTCGATTATAGTAGATTCTAACCTGGTTAAGTGGCTACTAGAAGAGGTGACAATTCTCTGAATACATTTGTGCTTGGGTGTGGTTTTTTAAATTGGAAAAACAAGGTCTACTACATAAGATCTGTGAGAGGTGCTTGAAGCAGGCAGTGTGGATAGCGTACAGCTATATTTGAACTAAACAGGGGTGACCAGGACAATCATGGGTCATATGTGATATACGGTCAGAGGAAGCTGCGACTCTGTAACGACCTTTAGGAAGGATGGCTGAGAGGTACAGGAAGGGCAATGCTTTTGCCATTCTCGATATGGCGAGGAGCCGAAGAACTTTCACGTGCACTGTACTCGGTCTGATTGAATTGACGAAGTTTATCAGGAAAGTGAAGTGACAAGCTCTGCAGTATCCAGGACATACATTTTAGAGGCACTGTTCTCCACATGATGATAGCCATTACCAGTACACAACCACCAGAAAATCGGCAAGTTTATTTTGATCATACTTCTTTAGCTTTTAATTAACTCATATTAAGTACTTATGATATTCACTTTCCTAAAGATATATGGAAAATACTAATGCTATTCGTCTTTGTTGAAGTTAGTTCTTTCTTTCCAGATGGAAAAATATTAATGGTAATTGGAATCCGGATAGCGAAGTAGGGGGTATACATGCAACACAAGCTCCGACCTTTGAGATTATACTAGATATTTACAAGGTTTAGCTAAGTAGTATACTATGTGGCAGTTCTAATGCTATAACACTTTAGCAACCACCCACTGGACGGGCTAATACTGAAAAGTGTAATGAAATACGAAAGGCGGTGGACAGTGGCCTGGAATAGGATGGCCCATTTTGCTTTAGAAGAAACTAACGTATTGAATGTTTAAAATATGCAATTATAGCAAAAATATGGAGGATCATCCCATTAGTGACGGGCATAAATTTATATCGTGCGGACTGGCGGTGGACGGTGGGGGTGGCCACTAATTCCATGACGACGTTCCCCGTCCCGGCCGCTGACTCGTGGCGCAGCACCCCGGTGTAAGTTTGGCTAAATGATGTTTAGAAGAAAACGTAATATTGACATGTTTAAAATATAGCAAAAATGATGAGTTTAAAAGTGCCTATTATTGTAACTTTAAGGGTATGGGTACTAATAATGAACGTAAAAATAAGAAGATGCCCCCAACCCCAGGACACCTAACCATCCACCCGACGGTCAACCTAACTGAAAGCTAGCTTTAGCTATGCTAAAGTCAACTAATGATGTGTGTGTTTGTGTGTGTCAGAGTCATATGCTTCTCTCCAAGATTAAGCCATGCATATCTTGTGTGGCCGATTTTCCGGTTTAAGGGGAAACCTCGATGTGCTTGTGTGTGTGTGTGTGTGTGTGTGTGTGTGTGTTAATCAGTGTGTGGTCATTTGGTGGTGTTCTGATACCACCCTCCTGTGTGTGTGTAAGTCTAGAGCTACGACATGCACGGTAAGCTCAGACCTTCAGGTGTGTGTGGAGTGTGAGCGCTTTTGTGTATAATCAGTGTGTGTGTGTGAGTGTTGTGTGTGTTTTCTGCTCACGCACACACCACACACACACACACACACACACACACACACACACACACACACACACACACACACACACACACACACACACACACACACACACACACTCACACAACACCACACACACACATACTACTCAACACAAACAACAACACACACACACACACAATCACACAGACACACACCACACAACACACACATCTCACACACACTAACACACACACACACACAACACACCACACACACCACACACACACACCACCACATCAACACACCACACACACACATTATTAGTACACATTAAAGTTTTCATAAACAGTACCTTCTAAACTTCTTATTATTATGTCATTATTAGTACATATTAAAGTTATCATTAATAGGCACTTCTAAACTTATCATTTTTGCTATATTTTAAACATGTCAATATTAGTTTCTTCTAAACTTGTCATTATTTTTTTATTCTATACTTATTATTACGTGTCATTATTAGTACACATTAAATTTATCACTAATGGGATCTTGCTATATTTTGCTAAATATTGCTATATTTTAAACATGTCAATATTAGTTTCTTCTAAACTTGTCATTATATCCTATTCTAGACTTTATTATTTGTATATCATAAACTTTTCAGTATTAGTACATTCTAAAGTTATCATTAATAGTACTTTCTAAACTTGTAATTATTAGTATATTCTAAACTTGTCATTATTACTAAGCTATCATTAGTTATCATTTAATAGTTCCATCTGGAAAGAAAGAACTAACTAAATATAGCAACTTCAACAAAGACGAATAGCATTAGTATAATCTTTAGGAAAGTGAATGTATATTAAGTACTTAATATTGAAGTTAATTAAAAGTAAAGAGAGTATGATCAAAATAAACTTGCATTTTCTGGTGGTTGTGGTACTGGTAAGCTATCATCATGTGGGACAGGTGCTCTAGATGATGGTATGTCTGGATACTGCAGAGCTTGTCTTCCTTTCACTTTCCTGTACTTCGTCACATCAATCATACAAAAGTAGCAGTCGTCGTGATGGTTCTTCGGCTCTCTCCATATTCTAGGAATGGCAAAAGGCATTGCCCTTCCTGTACCTCTCAGCCATCCTTCTAGAGTAGATCGGCAGCTTCCACATATCACATGAGGTGCCCATGGCTTGTCCTGGTCACCCATGGGCATTCCGAAATAGAGCCTGTACGCTATCCACACTTTAGCACCTCTCACGATCTTATGTAGTACTTGTTTTTTCCCAATGTAATAACCACACACATAGCAAAATGTATCAGGAGAATTTTCACATCTTCTAGTAGCCATCTTAACAGGTAAATAGTTCAGTCATTGATCTGAAAGAGAAAATTAGATAAACATTTAGTAGCAGACCACATAACAATTCCAAAATATTCATGGTAACATTGAAATTATATGTATTTCTATTTCGAGGATACTATTAATGTGAAATTCAATACAACAAAAAAATAAGGTATTGTTAATTATAACTTTAATGTGTTCTAATAATGACAAATTTAGAATATATTAATTATAAACAAGTTTAGAATATACTAATAATGACAAGTTTAGAATATACTCATGATGAATATTTTAGAATAAACTAATAATGACAAGTTTAGAATATACTAATTATAAATGTTTTGAATATACTAATAATGACAAGTTTAGAATATACTCATGATGAATATTTTAGAATAAACTAATAATGACAAAATTAGAATATACTACAAGTAAGATGTTTAGGAAATACTAATAATTTGTACTAGAATTGACAAGGTTGGATTATACTAATACTGACAAGTTTAGGATATATGACAAATTATAAGTTTAGATAAACTAATTATAATAAGTTTAGAGTATTCTAATAATGAGAAGTTTACTAACATAACAAGAATGACAAGCTGAGAATAGACTAATAATTACATTTATAAAGGTATTTTTAATGATAATGACAAGTTTAGGAGATATTAATAATAACAAGTATAGAATACACTAATAATGACAATTTTACAATATATCTCATTTTTTAGTATATCAACTAAAAGTGAGATGTTTAGAATATACTAATAATGAAAAGTTTAGAATATAGTAATAATGACAAGTTTAGAATGTAAAAATAATGAAAAGATTAGAATACATTATTAATGATAACTTTTATCAAGTTTAGAATATTCTAATAATAACAAGTTTAGAAGGTAGTGTAAATGATAACTTTGATATGTACCAATAATGTTAGTTTAGATTTGTACTAATAATGACAAGGTAATTTAAATGGTGACTTCAATGTAGACATGTTTTTAATATAATGAGAAGTTTAGAAGAGACTAATACTGACAAGTTTAGAATATACTAATGATTACACGTTTAGATTATACTAACAACGAAAAGTTTAGAAAGTAATATTAGTTATGACAAGATTAGAATATATTAAGAATAAAACGTTTAAAAAATTTGAACCAACTTCAATGTTTACCAACAATGAGATGTGTAGAATATGCTAATTATGACAAGTTGAAATGTTCATATGAATTATATCCATGTAATTATTAGTATTTGCTACAATTATCATTATTAGTATATTCTAAACTTGCCATTATTAGTATACATTAAAGCTATCATTAATAGCACATTCTAAACTTGTCATTATTAGTATATTTTTAATTTATCATAGTGCACATTGAAGTTATCATTAATAGTACCTTCTAAACGTCTCATTATTGGTACAAATTAAAGCTGTCATTAATAGTACTTGTCATTATACATATATTCTAAACTTGTCCTTATTAGTATCTTCTAGACATGTCATTAAACCTATCATTCTAAACTTGTCACTTTTAAGAATATTCTAAAGTTGTCATTATTAGTGTAATCTAAAGTTGTCATTATTACACATCAAAGTATTCATTATATTGAACCTAAACCAGTTATTTTAGTATATTCTAAACTTGTCATTATTAGTATATTCTAAACTTGTCATTATTAGTATATTCTAAACTTGTCATTATTAGTATATTCTAAACTTGTCATTATTAGTATATTCTAAACTTTTCATTATTAGTACACATTCATTAATAGTACCTTCTAAACTAGTATATTCTAAACTTCTCATTATTAGTATTCCAAATTTGTATTATCTATTTTACATTAAAGATATTAATAGTAGCTTCTAAATTTCTTATTAGAATATTCTAATCTTGTCATTAGAATGTTCTAAAGTTGTCCTTATTAGTAAATTATACACTTTTCATTATCAACTTGTCACTTACTACACTTACTACACATTAAAGTTATAGATTGTAAAATGTTAGTAAATTGTAAACTTGTCATTGTTAGTTTATTCTGAACTCTTCATTCAAACTTGTTATTTTTAGTACACATTAAAGTTAACTATTAATTGTAAATTTATAGCGTACGAGTTGATAATGACGAGTTGATAATACTAGTAATGACAAGTTTAGAAGATTCTAATAATGACAACCTTAGAGTTTACTAATAACTACAACCTTAGAATATAATGACAAGTTCAGAATAAAATAATAGTGACATGTGTCACTATTAATATCACTTTATGTTTTAATAGTGACAAGTTTAAAATACACTAAAAATGACAAGTTTAGAGTATACTAATAATGATATGTTTACAAAATTGTTTATAATGACATGTTTAGATTATAGCGGACGAGTTGATAATGACAAGTTGATAATACTAGTAATGACAAGTTTAGAAGATTCTAATAATGACAACTAATAACTAATAACTACAACCTTAGAATATAATGACAAGTTCAGAATAAAATAATAGTGACATGTGTAGAAGATACTATTAATATCACTTTATGTTCTAATAGTGACAAGTTTAAAATGCACTAAAAATGACAAGTTTAGAGTATACTAATAATGATATATTTACAAAATAGTTATTGTGACATGTTTAGAATATTCTAATAACGACATGTATAGTGGATCAATGATAATCAATGATAACTTTAATGTAAACAAATAATGAGAAGTTTTGAATATAGTAATCATGACTAATGACAAATGTAGAATATAATAATAATGACGAGTCAATAATGACAAATTTAGAATATGTCGTTTAAAATATACAAATAATTACAAGTTGAGAAGATACTATTAACTTGAATGTGTAGTAGTAATGAAAATCTTTGAGTATACTAATAATGTCAAGTTTAATATTCTGATAATAATGACAACTTTAGAATATACTAATAATGACAAGTTTACAATATACTAATAATGATAAGTTTAGAATGTACTAATTATGATAAGTGTAGAAGTTACTATTAATGATAACAAATGTATACTAATAATGAAAGTTTTGAATAAATCAATAATGAGAACCTTATAAGGCACTATTAATAATAATTTTAATGTGTACTAATAATGACAGGTTGAAAATATACTACTAATGACAAGTTTACAAGGTACTAATAAAATTTAATGTGTACTAATAATGACAAGTTTAGAATATACTAATTATGTTTAAAAGGTACTATTAATGATAACTTTAATGCTTATTAACGATGAAAAAATTTGGAGTATACTGATAATCTCAAAGTTAGAACGTACTGTTAATAGTAACTTATTAATAATGACAAGTTTAGAATGTATGAATGATGACAAGTTTTGAATATACCAATGACATGTTTAGAATACATTAAAAGTTTAGAAAATACTAATACTGGCAAATTAGCATACACGAATTATGACAAAAATTTAGAAGGTACTATTAATGAATGCGGAGATAGATAAAAGAGCAACCTGGATGGAAGGTGCCCAGGACCGAAGGCTTACTGTTGGTGGACCAGAATCTACATGAGGTTCAACAAACAGTGGAGTGGGTGAGTGAGTTAAATAGTACCAATAATGATAAGTTTAGAATATACTAATAATGATAAGTTTAGACGGTACTATTAATGGTGACTTTAATGTGTATCAAATAATAAGTTTAGAATATTCTAATAATAATAAAAATTAGAAAGTGATAGATGTAATAGACATATACAGAAAATACTAAAAATGACAAGTTTAGAATATACCAACAATGACAAGCTTAAAATACACAAATAATGACAAGTTTAGATACACTAAGAATGACAAGTTTTTAATATACTAGTGATGACATTTTTAGAATATAGAAAAATAGATAATTTTAGAACGTACTATTAATGATAACATTAGATTTTTCTAATAACTTAAAAAGGTAATGTTATAAGGGACAGTACTAAAAATGATATGTTTTAAAGATATTGTAATGAAAGCATGATAAATTTAAAAGGTACTATTAATATTAACTTCAGAAGATACTTATAATAATAAAGATACAATGAGCTAAGAATTATATTTTCGGAATATACAAATAATGTAGGCACTCAAAATGACAATGATATTTTTAGAAAGCACAAAAAAATGAATTGCGATGGTACAAATAATGATAATTTTAATATGTGTATTTAAAAGTTACCAATAATGACAACTTTAAAATGTACCATTAATTGTAAGTTTAGAAAATACTAATACAAATTTAGAAAGTAGTAATATTTATCATTTTAGAAAGTACTGATAATGCTAACTTTAGAATTTTCTAATAATAACTCTAGAATGTACTGGTATAACCGACAGTGCTAATAATGATATCTTTAAAAAGTAGTATAACGAAAACTTTATCTATCTTTATCATTAACTTGATCATTATAAGTATCTTCTGAAGTTATTAATAACTTCAAAAATTATTAACTTAAGAAGTTGTTAACTTCAGAAGATACTTATAATGAGAATGAGCTAATGATTATATTTTCGGAATATACAGATAATGAAGGTACTCAAAATTATATTTTTAGAAAGTACAAAAAAGATAAATTGTGATGGTACAAATAATAATAAATGCATATTCAAAAGTTACTAATAATGACAACTTTAGAAGGTACCATATTTTATATATAAGTCTAGAAAGTACTAATGAAACTATAAAAACTACAGAAGGTATTGTTATAGTCGACAGTATTGATAATAATACATTTTAAAAAAAACTATAATGAAAACCTAATAATAATACTTATAAAGTCAGAATGAGCTAATAATTACATTTTTGGAATATACAAATAATGAAGGTACTCAATATCATAATGATATTTTGAAAAAGCACAAAAAAAAAATTGAGATGGCACAAATATCAAATTTGATATGTATATTTGAAATTTCCTAATAATGACAATTGTAGAAAGTACCATCAAACTTAGCAAGTACTAATAATGGTACTAATAATATACTAATAAACATTGGTAGGTTTCTAATAGGGATAGCATTAGAATTTTCTAATAATAACTAGAAGTTAGTTATATTTCATATATATTTCAAATAATTTGTACCATTATCATGACATTTTAAAGTTATAATTTTTAGTACCTTCAAATGTTTTGTATGAGTACCTTCATAATGATATGTATATTTGAAATTTCCTAATAATGACAATTTTAGCAGGTGCCATCAAACTTAGCAAGTACTAATAATGGTACTAATAATATACTAATAAACATTGGTAGGTACTAATAATAATAGCATTAGAATTTTCTAATAATAACTAGAAGTTAGTTATATTAGCCAGCACTAATAATGATATATTTCAAAAGTACTATAATGAAAATTATAAAATGTTCTAATAGAACTTTAGAGGACAATAATTAGAATGTATTAATGATTAATAATGATAAATTTAAGACATTCTCAAGTACTCCACAAGGTTGTCATTAATAGGACCTAATATTTGTATTTCTATGTGATACCAATAATAATTCTAGAAGGTATAAATGATATCTTTACAAAATACAAAACATTTGAAGGTACTAAAAATGATAACTTTAAAATGTCATGATAATGGTAATTTGAAAAGTTTGCAAGGCTGTAATAATGATTACATTAGAAGTTAATGATAATGATAACTAGAAAGTAATAACGATAATTTTATAAGGACCTAATATTTGTAATTCTATGTGAATATAACTAGAAGGCACTTAAAATGTATTAAAATTGTATACTTTTATGGTACTAATAATGATATCTTTACGAGATACAAAACATTTGAAGGTTCTAAAAGTGATAATTCTAAAATGTCATAATAATGATAATTTGAGAAGGTATTAATAATGTTAATTTTACAAGGCATTACATTAGATTTTAATGATAATTATAATGATAATTTTAGAAAGTAATTATTAATGATAATATCAGAATGTATACTTTTAGGGTACTAATAATTATATCTTTACGAGATACAAAACATTTGAAGGTAATTTTAAAATGTCATAATAACGATAATTTGAGAAGGTATTAATAATGTTAATTCCACAAGGCATTACATTAGATGTTAATGATAATTATAATGATAAATTTAGAAAGTAATAATGCTAACTTTTGAAGATACCTAAAACGATATATTCAGTAATTACTAATATACGACTTTAGAAGGTAAAACAATAATTACTTTTGGATATAATAATAGTATTGAAAATAAAAGTAGTAATAATTGTGATAATGATAATTTCAGAATGTATTAATAATGATAAGTACTATCATTACATTACAATAATGATGAATTTGGAAGGTACTAATAACTTTAGAAGCTTTTGAAGTTACTACTAATAATATACTTGGGAATTTGTTTATAGTAATTATAGACTACAATAGTAAGATAATTTTGGAAGGTACTAATAATAACTTTAAAAGTGGTTAATAATGACAATTTTACAAGGTACGAATAATGATAGTTTATTGAACTTACTAACAAATATATATTTAGAAGGTAGTAATAATAAATTAAAACGGCATTAATAATGAAAAAGTTTAGGATATACTAATAATGATAAGTTTGGAAATTACAATTAATGATATCTTTAATAAAAGTTTAGATAATACTAATAACGAAAAATTTAGAATATACTAATAATGACAACTTTAGAATATATTAAATTTAGACCACACAAATAATGGCAAGTTTAGAAAGTACTATCATTTATAACAATGAACATATTAGAATATACAAATAATGACATATTTAGTATATACGAATAATTAAAAGTTTAGAACATACTAATAATGACAAAATTTAGAATATACTAACAATGACAAGTTTCGAAGATACTATTAATGTGAAATTTAATACAACCAAAAAATAAGGTATTATTAATTATAACTTTAATGTGTTCTAATAATGACAAATTTAAAATATATTAATTATAAAAAGCTTAGAATATACTAATAATGACAAGTTTAGAATATACTAATAATGACAAGTTTAGAATATACTCATGATGAATATTCTAGAATAAACTAATAATGACAAGTTTAGAATATACTAATTATAAATGTTTGAATATACTAATAATGACAAGTTTAGAATATACTCATGATGAATATTTTAGAATAAACTAACTGACAAAATTAGAATATACTACGAGTAATACTAATAATTTGTACTAGAATTGATAAGGTTGGATTATACTAATACTGACAAGTTTAGGATATATTAAAATTTATAAGTTTAGACTTATTAATTATAATAAGCTTAGAGTATTGTAATAATGAGAAGTTTACTAACATAACAAGAATGACAAGCTGAGAATAGACTAATAATTACATGTATAAAGGTATTTTTAATGATAATGACAAGTTTTGGAGATATTAATAATGACAAGTATAGAATACACTAATAATGACAATTTTACAATATATCTCATATTCGCAATGATATCTCATATTATTAGTATATCAACTAAAAGTGAGATGTTTAGGATATACTAATAATGAAAAGTTTAGAATATAGCGTACGAGTTGATAATGACAAGTTGATAATACTAGTAATGACAAGTTTAGAAGATTCTAATAATGACAACCTTAGAGTTGACTAATAACTACAACCTTAGAATATAATGACAAGTTCAGAATAAAATAATAGTGGATACTATTGATATCACTTTATGTTCTAATAGTGACAAGTTTAAAATACACTAAAAAGACAAGTTTAGAGTATACTAATAATGATATGTTTACAAAATAGTTATAGTGATCATGTTTAGAATATTCTAATAACGACATGTATAGTGGATCAATGATAATCAATGATAACTTTAATGTAAACAAATAATGAGAAGCTTTAATAATGACTAATGACAAATGTAGAATATAATAATGACGAGTCAATAATGACAAATTTAGAATGTGTCGTTTAAAATATCATAAATATTACCTTCTAAACTTGTCATCATTAGTATATTCTAAACATGCCATTATCAGTATATTCTAATAATTCTTAGTATATTCTAAACTCGTCAATATTAGTCATCATTAATAGTATCTTCTAAACCTGTCATTACTAGAATATTCTAATTTTTTCATTATTAGTACACATCAAAGATATCATTAATACCTTAGTACCTTTTAAACCAGTCACCATTAGAGTGTTCTATACTTTCCATTAAAGTTATAATTAATAGTACTTTCTAGACTTCTCATTATACGTATATTATAAACATGTCAATATTGGTATACTCTAAATATATCTTCATAATATATCATATGAAATTTATCATTAATAGGACGTTATCATTAGTATATTCTAAGCCTGGCAATATGCTAAAGTTGTCATTATTCTAACTTTGTCATTATCATAATTTAAACTAGTATATAATAGTACATGCAAAACTCGTAATTATTAGTTAACTTATCATTAATAGTATATCCTAATCTTTATTATTGGTATATTCCAAATTTGCCATTATTAGTACACATTAAATTTATTATTAAAAGTACCTTCTAATCTTGTTTTATTAGTACATTCTAACTTGGCATTATTAGTATGTTCTAAACTTATCATTAGTAAAAATTAAAATAATTAATAGTACCTTTTAAACTTATAGTATAGTAAATACTGTCATTATTAGAATGTTCTAAACTTGTCATTATAAGTACACTTGTCATTAATACTTCATATTAAATTCATCATTAATAGGACGTTCTAAACTTATCTTTATTTGTATATTCTAAACTTGGCAATTTTATGTTAAAAATGTCTTTATTATTATTATTTAAACTAGAATATTCTAAACATTCTAAACTAATGATAAGTTTAGAACATACTAAAGTCATTAATAGT
This sequence comes from Oratosquilla oratoria, assembly GCF_046742065.1. Classification (NCBI taxonomy): domain Eukaryota; kingdom Metazoa; phylum Arthropoda; class Malacostraca; order Stomatopoda; family Squillidae; genus Oratosquilla; species Oratosquilla oratoria. The sequence continues at coordinate 14,420,923 of NC_134798.1, forward strand.
ACCTTCGAAATTCATCATTAACAGTACCCTTTAAATTTGTAATTATTAGTATATTTTAAACTTGTCATTATTAGTAGTATCTTCTATACTTGTCATTATCGGAATATTCTAAACTTCTCATTATTAGTACCCATCAAAGATATCATTAATTAAACTTGTCATCATTAGAATGTTCTATACCTTTCATTATTAGTACACATTAAAGTTATCATTAATTGTACTTTCCAAATTTCTCAATATACGTATATTCTAAACATGTCTACATTGGAATATTCTAAACTTGTCATTATTAGTATGCTCTAAACTTATCATTAATACCTCATATTAAATCTATCATTATTAGTATATTCTAAACTTGGCAATATTAGTATATGTCTTTATTATTATAGTTTAAACTAGTATATTCTAAAGATGTCGTTATTAGTATATTCAAAACTCGTCATTATCAGTAAACTTATCACTAATAGTATCTTCTGATCTTTTCATTATTACTATATTCCAAGTTTGACATTATTAGTACACATTAAATCTATCATTAATAGTACCTACTAATCCTGTATGTTCTAAACCTGACATTATTACTTATCATTAGTGAAAAATAAAGTTATTAATAGTACCTTATAATCATAAACAGCATCCTTTTAACTTGTAATTATTAGTATAATCTAAACTTGTCAATATTATTACACATCAAAGTTATCATTATCGTTAAAAACTTATCACTACTAAACTTTAATGTGTACTAATAAAAACAAGCTTAGAATATATATTCTAAACTTGTTTTTATTAGTACACATTAAATTTATCATTAATAGTTCCTTTTCAACCTGTCATTACAAATATTCTATATTTGGCATTGTTAGTACACAATTATTATTAATATTAATTGTATTAATTGTATCAATTAATAATAATATTAATTGTATTTTCATACTCTTCATTATTAGTATATTCTAAAATTCTCATGATTACTACACATTAATGTTATCTTTAAAAATACCTTCTAATCTTGTTTTTTTTTGTTATATTCTAAACTTGTCAGTATTAATATATTCTATTCTTTTTATTAATTCATATCAACGTTATCATAATTAGTACCTTCTAAACTTATTAGTATATTCTAAATTCTAAACTTGTCATTATTATTACATATAGTTAATAATTATAGTAACACATAGAACAGTACCCTTTAAACTTGTAATTATTGGCATATCTTTCCATTATTAGTACTCATACATGTCCCTTCTAAACCTCTTTTTATTAGTATATTGTAAACTTCTGATTATTAGTACACATTAAAGTTATTAATAATACCTTCTAAACTTGTCAAAGTTAAATGCATTATTAATTTTTAAACTAGTTTTAAACTAGTTAAACTAGTTAAACTTTAAACTTTAAACTTTAAACTTTAAAAATAAAGTTATTAATAGTACCTTATAATCATAAATAGCATCCTTATAATCATAAACAGCATCCTTTTAACTTGTAATTATTAGTATATTCTAAACTTGTCAATATTATTACACATCAAAGTTATCATTATCGTTAAAAACTTATCACTACTAAACTTTAATGTGTACTAATAAAAACAAACTTAGAATATATATTCTAAACTTGTTTTTATTAGTACACATTAAATTTATCATTAATAGTTCCTTTTCAACCTGTCATTACAAATATTCTATATTTGGCATTGTTAGTACACAATAAATATATTAATTGTATTTTCATACTCTTCATTATTAGTATATTCTAAAATTCTCATGATTACTACACATTAATGTTATCTTGAAAAATACCTTCTAATCTTGTTTTTTTTTTGTTATATTCTAAACTTGTCAGTATTAGTATATTCTATTCTTTTTATTAATTCATATCAACGTTATCATAATTAGTACTTTCTAAACTTATTAGTATATTCTAAATTCTAAACTTGTCATTATTATTACATATAGTTAATAATTATAGTAACACATAGAACAGTACCCTTTAAACTTGTAATTATTGGCATATCTTTCCATTATTAGTACTCATACATGTTCCTTCTAAACCTCTTTTTATTAGTATATTGTAAACTTCTTATTATTAGTACACATTAAAGTTATTAATAATACCTTCTAAACTTGTCAAAGTTAAAAGCTAGTTATTATTAGTATATTACAAACTTGCCATTATTAATATATTTTAATTTTTCATTATTAGTACACATTGGTATATTGTAGTCTTTCCATTATTAGTACACATAAAAGTTATCATTAACTGTACCTTGCATTATAAGTATATTGTAAACTTGTCACATACCTTCTAAACTTGACATTATTTGTATATTACAAAATTGCTATTTCTAAATTTGTCATTGTTAGTGCACATTAAAGTTATCATGCAATAGTACCTTCTAAACTTATCATTAGTATATTCTAAACTTGTCATAATTAGAATATCATAAATTTGTCCCTATCAATATACATTATGCTGATATTCTATAGTTGTCATTGTTAGTATATTCTAAACTTTTCATCATTAATACAGATCAAATTATTTAATATTAGTACATATCAAAGATATTTAATAGATTATATTAAAACATATTAAAGTTATTATAAATATAATTTTCTAAAATTTTGATTATTGATTATTGTTGTATATATCATTAATAGTACTATCGACAATATTCATTATTAATATATTCTAAACTTTTGATATTAAAATTATCATCAATAGTTCCGACTGAATATGTTATTCTTAGTATATTCTAAACTTGTTACTATCAGTGCATATTAAAGTTATCATTAAAAGTATATTCTAAACATATTACAAGTATTTTGTCAATTTTTCACTATTAGTACTCATTAAAGTAATTATTAGTACACATTAAATATTTTGATAATAGTACCTGCTAAATGCTATACCTTTTTTATATATATATATAAATTTTCCATATTATCATCAATTAAAATTTTCATTAGTTTTGAATATATTAACAATGACATGTTTAGAAGACACTACTAATGATAACTTTAATATGTATTAATACTCAAAGTTTAGAATATAGTAATAATGACAAGTTTAGGATAATGATAAACTCGGAATATATTATTATTACAAAGTGTAGGATATGTTATTCTTAGTATATTCTAAACTTGTTACTATCGGTGCATATTAAAGTTATCATTAAAAGTATATTCTAAACATGTCATTACAAGTATTTTGTCAATTTTTCACTATTAGTACTCATTAAAGTAATTATTAGTACACATTAAATATTTTGATAATAGTACCTGCTAAATGCTATACATTTTTATATATATAAATTTCCCATATTATCATCAATTAAAATTTTCATTAGTTTTGAATATATTAACAATGACATGTTTAGAAGACACTACTAATGATAACTTTAATATGTATTAATACTCAAAAGTTTAGAATATAGTAATAATGACAAGTTTAGGATAATGATAAACTCGGAATATATTATTATTACAAAGTGTAGGATATACTAATTATGGTCCTAGTAATGATAACTTCAATGTATACTAATGAAGTTTAGAATACCAAAGAAGATATGTTTAGTATTTACTAATAGTGATGTTTCGAATTTACGAACAATGACAACTTGAGAAAGTATTGTTAGTGATAACTAATGTGTACTAATAATGAGTGTTTAGAATATACAATTGACAAGCTTTAATGTTTACTAACAATGACAAGTGTTGAATATGCCAATAATGACAAATTTAGAATATGCTAATAATGTCAGGTTTAGAATATACTTGTAATGACAAGTTTAGAATACACTAATACTAACAAATTTAGAAGGTATTATTAATGAAAAATTTAGTATAACCAATAATAACGAGCTTCGAATATACTTAGAATCACAAGTTTAGAATAATGACATAATTAGAGTATAAATGATAAGCTTAGAAGATTCTTGATAACTTTAATGTGGAAAAGTTTAGAATAAGTTGATAATGGAGAGTATAGAAATGACTAAAAATGACAACTTTAGAAGGTTCTATATGATAACTATAATTTGTACTAATAATGACAAGTTTAGAACGTACTAATAATGACAAACTTAGAATGTATTAAATAAAAACTTTAATGTCTTCTGATAATTAATGTTTGGCATATGCTAATAATGACAACTTGAATATGTACACATATTCACATATTCACATGTTATTATATGTTATTATTCACATGTTATTATAAGACATGTATTATGTACACATAATCACATGTTTACAATATTGTAATAAATTTTTAAAAGGCTAAATGTTAATGTGTAGTAATAATGACACGTTTTAATTATATTGATAATGTAAAATTTAGTCAATACTAATAATAACATAATTAGACGTTGCTATTAATGATAACTATAATACGTACTAATAATAATTAGTTTTGAAAAAAGCTAACAATGTCATATTAAAAAGCCAGTAATAATGGTAACTTTAACATATACTAATACTCACTATTTTAGAATATACTAATAATGACAAGTTTTGAATAATTATAAACTTTGGAATATATTAGTATTGCCAAGTTTAGAATATACTAATAATGGTCCTAATAATGATAGCTTTAATGTGTACTAATAATGACAAGTTTAGAATAATAAAGAAGATATGTTAGTATTTACTAATACTGATATATTTCGAATATACGAACAATGACAACTTTAGAAAGCATTGTTAATGATAACTTTAACGTGTACTAATAAAGAGAAGCTTTTAATGATAACTTAGATATGTGTTAATAATAACAAGTTTATAATATACAAATTTGGACAAGTGTATAGGGTACTAATTTAGAAAGATACTATTAATGATAACTTTAATTATACTAATGATACTAATGATACTCATCATCATAGCTTATCACGCCAGACAGACAGCCATTCATGTGTTCTTTGACCAGGTCAATGTTGTCTAATTTGGTTGAAAGCGGGCACGAGCTTAGGACATGGTCAATGTTCTGTTCAGTTTTCCGCACTCGCAGGATGGGTCGGTTTTGAGGCCCCATTTAACCAGATTGTCACCAGTTCTGGCGACTCTGGATCTTGCGTCTTGGTAGCAGTGCCCCATCTGAGAGCTCTTCACTGGGTCCTTGCACTGTACTGTTAGGGAGACTTGTGCTGTCAGACTCCTTCCACTGTTGTATTCTGTAATTGTGGGGCAACATACCAGGTGGTATCCTCCACGGTGGCAAAGCTCTTTCGCGACTTGAGTCTACTTGGGGGAGGCACATGTGAGTGTAGTGGGTGCCTTGTGTCCGAGGTTTGTTTACCCTTTTCGACTTTTGCTAAAGCGCGTCGTCGAATATCTGGGGGTGCTATGCCTGCGATTCTGTACAGGATGTTGGTGGGCGTGGGGCGAAGTGTTCCTGTGATGATTCTGCAGGTTTCGTTCAGTACTGGATCTATTTTCTTTGCGTTGGCTGATCTACTCCACACCGGAGCGCAGTATTCTGCTGGTGCATAGCACAGTGCTAAGGCAGATGTTCTGAGTGGGTGTGCATTTGCGCCCCACTTTGTTCCCGCTAGTTTTTTGAGCAGGGAGTTACGGGAGCTTACTTTCCCTCTTAGTTTTTGGATGTGGGTGGCAAACGAGAGGGTCCTGTCCAGGGTTACCCCTAGGTATACTGGATATTGGTGGTGTTCTAGCTCCTTTCCACACCATTGGACCTTTCGATTAGCTTCTCTATTTTTTAGGTGGAATGCACACACTTGGGTTTTGGGTGGGTTTGGGTTGAGGGACCATTTATCATGAGCTCGAGGTTGGCTGATAGTCGTGTCTCGACCTCTTGGAAGGTGGTGGCCTGTGTGGCTAGGCATAAGTCATCCGCGTAGATGAATCTGCGGACGTTGGGGAAGGAGGGTTGGTCGTTTGTATAGATGTCAAAGAGCAGAGGTGCCAGGACTGATCCCTGAGGTAGACCGCTCTTTTGTGTCCGCCATCTGCTTTTGATGCCATTTATTTCGACATACTCGTAGAATCTGCGGTTTTCCAGAAGGCTTCTTATAACATTAACTATGGTCTTGTTCTGAAGCATGTTGGCAAGTTTCAGCAACAGGCCTTTGTGGTTCACGGTGTCGTATGCTGCTGTTAGGTCTACAAACACCGTCCCAGTAATTTGCCGCAGTTCGAACCCATCTTCTATGAACTGAGTTAGGTTAAGGACCTGTCCACAACATGAGCGACCTGGCCTGAACCCAGCTTGGTCGGTCAGGAGTGAGAGCAGTGGATATTCTATTTAATATAAGTCTCTCGTATAGTTTGTAGGTTGTACACAGTAGTGATATGGGTCTATAGCTTTTGGTTTTAAGAGAGCCACAACTTTGGTTCTTGTCCACTTTTTAGGTATTTTCTGCATTCTCAGGCATGAGTTGAAATAGGACAGAAGCCACTGATGTGCAATAGGTCCAAGGTTTTTAATGAGTTCATTTGGTATTCCATCTACGCCTGCAGCTTTGTTGGACTCAATGATACTAATGATACTTTAAAGATACTATTAATGATAACTTTAATGTGTAGTTACAAAGACAAGTTTATGAGGTACAATTAATGATAACTTTATTTTGTACTAATAATGACAAGTTTAAAATGCAGTAACAATGACAAGTTCAGAAAGTTCTATTACTGTAAACTTTAATCAAATCCAATAGTGACAAATCTAGAAAACACCAATAATGAGAAGTTTAAATCATACTAAAAATGAAATGAAAACTTACATGGCAAATGGCAAATGACGACAAATTTAGAACAAACTAATGAAAAGTTAAGAAACTACTATTAATGATAACTTCAAAGGTTCAGTAAAAAATGGCATGTTTAGAAGAAAACTTTAGAAGATACATTTAGAATATACTGATAATGACAATTTTAATATAATAATAATGGCGATTTTAGAAGGTGCTAATATGTGGTAATGTGGTAATATTGACAAGTTTAGAATACATTAAAAATAGCATTTTTGTAATATACAAGTAAAGATAAGTTCAGACTGTACCTTAATGACAACTTTTAGAAGGTACTATTAATGATAACTTTAATGTGTACTAATATAAAAAAAGCACTATATACTAATAAGGGTAAGTTTGGAAAGCACTATTAAAGATAAAATCTATGCGAAATGATAATGAAAAGTTTAGAATATGACAAAGTATAATTTAATTTACAATAAAATGGGAAATTTAGAAAGAAAACGTATAGCGTTTAGCAGGCACTTTAATATGTACTAATAAACTTTAACGAGTACTAATAGTGAAAAAATTACAAAATACTAGTAATGGCATGTTTAGAATATACTTTTAATGATAACTTTAATATGCACTGATAGTAACAAGTTTAGAATATACTAAGAATATCCTCTACAATTGCCATTATTAGTGCATATTAAAGTTATCATTAATAGTACCTTCTAAACTTGCCTTTATTAGTACAAATTGTGATTATTAGTACACTTGAGTACATATTAGAATTATCATTGATAGTGATTTCTAAACATGTACTATTTAAGTCACCATTAATAGTACCGTCTAAACTTATCATTATTAGTATATTCTAAACTTATCATTATTGGTACTATTTAACTCACTCCACTGTTTGTTGAACCTCATTAAGATTCTTCGGTCCTGGGGACCTTCCATCCAGGTTGCTGTATTTATTCCTCTTTTATCTCCGCATTCATTGATAGCACCTTCTAAAGTTTTCTCATAATTCGTGTATTCTAACTTGCCATTATTAGTATTTTCTAAACTTTTTTTATATATTCTAAACATGTCATTGGTATATTCAAAACTTGTCGTTATTCATACATTCTAAACTTGTCATTATTAATATATTCTAAACTTGTTATTAGAACACAATAATTTACTATTAACAGTACGTTCTAACTTTGAGATTATCAGTATATTCCAAATGTTTTCATCGTTAATAAGCATTAAAGTTATCATTAATAGTACCTTTTAAACATAATTAGTATATTCTAAACTTGTCATTATTAGTACACATTAAATTTTATTAGTACCTTGTAAACTTGTCATTAGTAGTATATTCTCAACCTGTTATTATTAGTACACATTAAAATTATTATTAATAGTGCCTTACAAGGTTCTCATTATTGATTTATTCAAAACTTTCATTATTAGTATACGTTTGTTATCATTAATAGTTACTTCTACACTTATCATAATTAGTACATTCTAAACTTATCATTATTAGTATATTGTAAACTTGTCGTTATTAGTATATTCTAAAGTTGTCATTATTAGAATATTAAACTTGACATTATTAGTATACTCAAAGATTTTCATTACTACTACACATTCAAGTTAATAGTATCTTCTCAACTTGTAATTATTGGTATATTTTAAACGACATATTCTAAATTTGTCATTATTGACTCATTATTATTATAATATACATTTGTCATTAGTCATTATTACTATATTCAAAGCTTCTCATTATTTGTTTACATTAAAGTTATTTTTGATTATCATTGATCCACTATACATGTCGTTATTAGAATATTCTAAACATGTCATTATAACAATTTTGTAAACATATCATTATTAGTATACTCTAAACTTGTCATTTTTAGTGTATTTTAAACTTGTCACTATTAAAACATAAAGTGATATTAATAGTATCTTCTACACATGTCACTATTATTTTATTCTGAACTTGTCATTATATTCTAAGGTTGTCATTATTAGAATCTTCTAAACTTGTCATTACTAGTATTATCAACTCGTCATTATCAACTCATACGCTATAAATTCACTATTAATAGTTAACATTAATGTGTACTAAAAATAACGAGTTTGAATGAAGAGTTCAGAATAAACTAACAATGACAAGTTTACAATTTACTAACATTTTACAATTTATAACTTTAATGTGTAGTAATAATGACAAGTTAATAATGAAAAATGTATAATTTACTAATAAGGACAATTTTAGAACATTCTAATAATGACAAGATTAGAATATTCTAATAACAAATTTAGAAGCTACTATTAATATCTTTAATACTACTATTAATATCTTTAATTATATTTAATTATATTTAATATCTACTATTAATATCTTTAATATCTATTAATATCTTTAATAATAGATAATACAATTTTGGAATACTAATAATGAGAAGTTTAGAATATACTAGTTTAGAAGGTACTATTAATGATAACACTAATGTGTACCAATAATGAAAAATTTAGAATATACTAATAATGACAAGTTTAGAATATACTAAAATAACTGGTTTAGGTTCAATATAATGAATACATTGATGTGTAATAATGACAAGTTTAAAATATGATAATAATGACAACTTTAGATTACACTAATAATGACAACTTTAGAATATACTTTGAAGTGACAAGTTTAGAATGATAAGTTTAATGTGTGCTAATATTGACATGTATACTAATAATGAAGAGCTTAGAATATCTAATAATGACAATTTTAGCATATACTAATAATGACAAGTTTAAAAGGTATTAATGACAGAATTCATGTGTACTAATATTGACAAGTTGAGAAGGTTTTTAATGTCTACTAAAAATGACAAGAATATACTAATATTAAGTTGATAATATACTAATAATCATAAGTTTAGAAGGTGCTATTAATGATAACTTGAATGTGCACTAATAATGACAAGTTTTGAGCATAATTAAAATGACAGGTAAGAATATATTAATAATGGCAGGTATAAAATATACTAATAATCAAAGTTTTTAAATATACTAATAAAGACAAGTTTAGAATATTCTAAGTTGAGGAGGTATTATTAAAGATAATATATACTAATAATGACAGGTCTAGAAGATACTAATAAGGACAAGTTTAGAATATATGTATGATGACAAGTACTATTAATGATAGCTTTAATTTGTACTAATAATGAGACGTTTAGAAGGTACTATTAATGATAACTTCAATGTGCACTATGATAAATTGAAAATATACTAATAATGACAAGTTTAGAATGTGCTATTAATGATAGCTTTAATGTATACTAATAATGGCAAGTTTAGATTATACTAATAATGATATTTGTAGCAAATACATGAAGATATAATTCATATGAACATTTCAACTTGTCATAATTAGCATATTCTACACATCTCATTGTTGGTAAACATTGAAGTTGGTTCAAATATCTTAAACGTTTTATTCTTAATATATTCTAATCTTGTCATGATTAATATTACTTTCCAAACTTGTCAGTGTTAGTCTCTTCAAACTTCTCATTATATTAAAAACATGTCTACATTGAAGTCACCATTTTAAATTACCTTGTTGTTATTATTATATTCTAAACTTGTCATTATTAGTAAAAATCTAAACTAAATCTAAACTTAACATTATTGGTTATCATTTACACTACCTTCTAAACTTGTTATTATTAGAATATTCTAAACTTGATAAAAGTTATCATTAATAATGTATTCTAATCTTTTCATTATTTTTACATTCTAAACTTGTCATTATTACTATATTCTAAACTTTTCATTATTAGTATATCCTAAACATCTCATTTTTAGTTGACATACTAAAAAGGAGATATATTGTAAAATTGTCATTATTAGTGTATTCTATTAATATCTCCTAAACTTGTCATTATAATTAAAAATACCTTTATACATGTAATTATTAGTCTATTCTCAGCTTGTCATTCTTGTTATGTTAATAAACTTCTCATTATTACAATACTCTAAACTTATTATAATTAGTACATCTAAACTTATCATTTTTATCCTAAACTTGTCAGTATTAGTATAATCCATTCTTGTCAATTCTAGTACAAATTATTAGTATTTCCTAAACATCTTACTTGTAGTATATTCTAATTTTGTCATTATTAGTTTATTCTAAAATATTCATCATGAGTATATTCTAAACTTGTCATTATTAGTATATTCTAAACATTTACCATTAGCACATTCTAAACTTGTCATTATTAGTTTATTCTACAATATTCATCAGGAGTATATTCTAAACTTGTCATTATTAGTATATTCTAAACTTTTTATAATTAATATATTCTAAATTTGTCATTATTAGAACATATTAAAGTTATAAATAATAATACCTTATTTTTTGGTTGTATTAAATTTCACATTAATAGTATCTTCGAAACTTGTCATTATTAGTATATTCTAAATTTTGTCATTATTAGTATGGTCTAAACTTTTAATTATTCGTATATACTAAATATGTCATTATTTGTATATTCTAATATGTTCATTGTTATAAATGATAGTACTTTCTAAACTTGTCATTATTTGTGTGGTCTAAATTTATTATATTTTAAAGTTGTCATTATTAGTCTATTCTAAAATTGTCCTTATTAGTATTATCTAAACTTGTATATACTAAACCTTTTATTAAAGATATCATTAATTGTAATTTCCAAACTTATCATTATTAGTATATCCTAAACTTGTCATTATTAGTATATTATAAACTAGTCATTATTAGTATATTATAAACTAGTCATTATTAGTATACTCTAAACTTCTCACTGACAGAAAATTTTAAACTTGTCATTATTACTATATTCGAAACTTTTCATTATTAGTATATCCTAAATATATCAATAATAGTATATTCTAGATTTTTCATTATTAGTATATTCTAACCTTGTTGTTAGTACACACTCAATTTGTCATTAATGTGCAATCCTGTGTTTTCTTACTTGTCCTACGAGTCTATACACGAACCGAGAGTTCTGAAGCAGGCAGTGGTGATCCGCACCTAGTTTCAGAACTAAATGACCTAATTGGTCCTTTACATACGGTCAGAGGCAAAGACGGCCACTCTGTATACGACTTAGATACAACTGAATTAATAAAAGCGCTCTTCTCCGGGAGGTCGGACTTTCCGTGCATGTATTAGGTCTAGAATTACCAGTTATCCAGGTGGGTGCATAAGATTCAATGAACAACAATTGATTTAATGAGCCATTCGAGGTTTCGACATAGATCGGCCTGTACTTAGACATGCATAGCTTAATCTTTGAGACAAGCATATGACTACTGACAGGATCAACAAGGTAGCTTGGACCGTTGGGTGGATGGATGGATGGATCCGGTCGCTGGGTGAGGGGGTATACATGCACACAAGCTCCGACCTTTGGGGGAAGAGCGCTTTTATTAAAAAAGTTGTGGCTAAGTAGTATACAAGGTGGCAGTTCTAGCTGCTAACTGTGGCAAACCACCCCACGGACGGGCTAAGTGGTGTTGGGCGAAAGGCGGTGGACGGTGGCCTGGAATGGGGTGGCCATTTCTTTCAGCCGACGTACCCCGTGCTGGCCACTGACCATGGCGGATCACCCCGCGGACGGGCTAAGTGATATCGTGCGACTGGCGGTGGACGGTGGGGTGGCCACTTCTTCCAGACGACTTTCCCCGTCCCGGCCGCTGACCGTGGCGCAGCACCCCGTGAACGGGCTAAATGATGTTTGGCGACTTGTGGTCGACGGTGGCCGGGACCCGACATCCGCAACTCTGGCATCTAGCGTATATAGTATAGGGGTTGGGTAGCCTCGCCGAGAAGCCGGATGCCCCCCAACCCCAGACACCTAATCCATCCACCCGACGGTCCACCTACACTGATAGCTAGCTAGCTATCTAAAGTCAACACCAAGCTACCTGGTTGATCCTGTCAGAAGTCATATGCTTCTCTCCAAGATTAAGCCATGCATATCTTGGTACAGGCCGATCTAAGGGGAAACCTCGAATGGCTTATTAAATCAGTTGTGGTTCATTGGTTCTTATCCACCCACCTGTATAACTGGTAATTCTAGAGCTAATACATGCACGGAAGCTCAGACCTCAGGGGTGAGAGCGCTTTTATTAAACAGTTATGGATAAGTGTGTGTTTCTGCACACGCACAAACACTCACACACACACACACACACACACACACACACACACACACACACACACACACACACACACACACACACACACACACACACACACACACACACACACAAACAAACACACACACACACACACACACACACACACACACAAAACACACAGACACACACACACACACACACACACACACACACACACACACACACACACACACACACACACACACACACACACACACACACACACACACACACACACACACACACACACACACACATCATTAGTACACATTAAAGTTTTCATTAACAGTACCTTCTAAACTTCTTATTATTACGTGTCATTATTAGTACATATTAAAGTTATCATTAATAGGCACTTTTAAACTCATCATTTTTGCTATATTTTAAACATGTCAATATTAGTTTCTTCTAAACTTGTCATTATTTTTTTATTCTAAACTTATTATTACGTGTCATTATTAGTACACATTAAATTTATCACTAATGGGATCTTGCTATATTTTGCTATATATTGCTATATTTTAAACATGTCAATATTAGTTTCTTCTAAACTTGTCATTATATCCTATTCTAGACTTTATTATTTGTATATCATAAACTTTTCAGTATTAGTACATTCTAAAGTTATCATTAATAGTACTTTCTAAACTTGTAATTATTAGTATATTCTAAACTTGTCATTATTACTAAGCTATCATTAGTTATCATTAATAGTTCCATCTGGAAAGAAAGAACTAACTAAATATAGCAACTTCAACAAAGACGAATAGCATTAGTATAATCTTTAGGAAAGTGAATGTATATTAAGTACTTAATATTGAAGTTAATTAAAAGTAAAGAGAGTATGATCAAAATAAACTTGCATTTTCTGGTGGTTGTGGTACTGGTAAGCTATCATCATGTGGGACAGGTGCTCTAGATGATGGTATGTCTGGATACTGCAGAGCTTGTCTTCCTTTCACTTTCCTGTACTTCGTCACATCAATCATACAAAAGTAGCAGTCGTCGTGATGGTTCTTCGGCTCTCTCCATATTCTAGGAATGGCAAAAGGCATTGCCCTTCCTGTACCTCTCAGCCATCCTTCTAGAGTAGATCGGCAGCTTCCACATATCACATGAGGTGCCCATGGCTTGTCCTGGTCACCCATGGGCATTCCGAAATAGAGCCTGTACGCTATCCACACTTTAGCACCTCTCACGATCTTATGTAGTACTTGTTTTTTCCCAATGTAATAACCACACACATAGCAAAATGTATCAGGAGAATTTTCACATCTTCTAGTAGCCATCTTAACAGGTAAATAGTTCAGTCATTGATCTGAAAGAGAAAATTAGATAAACATTTAGTAGCAGACCACATAACAATTCCAAAATATACATGGTAACATTGAAATTATATGTATTTCTATTTCGAGGATACTATTAATGTGAAATTCAATACAACAAAAAAATAAGGTATTGTTAATTATAACTTTAATGTGTTCTAATAATGACAAATTTAGAATATATTAATTATAACAAGTTTAGAATATACTAATAATGACAAGTTTAGAATATACTCATGATGAATATTTTAGAATAAACTAATAATGACAAGTTTAGAATATACTAATTATAAATGTTTTGAATATACTAATAATGACAAGTTTAGAATATACTCATGATGAATATTTTAGAATAAACTAATAATGACAAAATTAGAATATACTACAAGTAAGATGTTTAGGAAATACTAATAATTTGTACTAGAATTGACAAGGTTGGATTATACTAATACTGACAAGTTTAGGATATATGACAAATTATAAGTTTAGATAAACTAATTATAATAAGTTTAGAGTATTCTAATAATGAGAAGTTTACTAACATAACAAGAATGACAAGCTGAGAATAGACTAATAATTACATTTATAAAGGTATTTTTAATGATAATGACAAGTTTAGGAGATATTAATAATAACAAGTATAGAATACACTAATAATGACAATTTTACAATATATCTCATTTTTTAGTATATCAACTAAAAGTGAGATGTTTAGAATATACTAATAATGAAAAGTTTAGAATATAGTAATAATGACAAGTTTAGAATGTAAAAATAATGAAAAGATTAGAATACATTATTAATGATAACTTTTATCAAGTTTAGAATATTCTAATAATAACAAGTTTAGAAGGTAGTGTAAATGATAACTTTGATATGTACCAATAATGTTAAGTTTAGATTTAGTTTAGATTTGTACTAATAATGACAAGTTTAGAATATAATAATAACAACAAGGTAATTTAAATGGTGACTTCAATGTAGACATGTTTTTAATATAATGAGAAGTTTAGAAGAGACTAATACTGACAAGTTTAGAATATACTAATGATTACACGTTTAGATTATACTAACAACGAAAAGTTTAGAAAGTAATATTAGTTATGACAAGATTAGAATATATTAAGAATAAAACGTTTAAAATATTTGAACCAACTTCAATGTTTACCAACAATGAGATGTGTAGAATATGCTAATTATGACAAGTTGAAATGTTCATATGAATTATATCCATGTAATTATTAGTATTTGCTACAATTATCATTATTAGTATATTCTAAACTTGCCATTATTAGTATACATTAAAGCTATCATTAATAGCACATTCTAAACTTGTCATTATTAGTATATTTTTAATTTATCATAGTGCACATTGAAGTTATCATTAATAGTACCTTCTAAACGTCTCATTATTGGTACAAATTAAAGCTGTCATTAATAGTACTTGTCATTATACATATATTCTAAACTTGTCCTTATTAGTATCTTCTAGACATGTCATTAAACCTATCATTCTAAACTTGTCACTTTTAAGAATATTCTAAAGTTGTCATTATTAGTGTAATCTAAAGTTGTCATTATTACACATCAAAGTATTCATTATATTGAACCTAAACCAGTTATTTTAGTATATTCTAAACTTGTCATTATTAGTATATTCTAAACTTGTCATTATTAGTATATTCTAAACTTGTCATTATTAGTATATTCTAAACTTGTCATTATTAGTATATTCTAAACTTTTCATTATTAGTACACATTCATTAATAGTACCTTCTAAACTAGTATATTCTAAACTTCTCATTATTAGTATTCCAAATTTGTATTATCTATTTTACATTAAAGATATTAATAGTAGCTTCTAAATTTCTTATTAGAATATTCTAATCTTGTCATTAGAATGTTCTAAAGTTGTCCTTATTAGTAAATTATACACTTTTCATTATCAACTTGTCACTTACTACACTTACTACACATTAAAGTTATAGATTGTAAAATGTTAGTAAATTGTAAACTTGTCATTGTTAGTTTATTCTGAACTCTTCATTCAAACTTGTTATTTTTAGTACACATTAAAGTTAACTATTAATTGTAAATTTATAGCGTACGAGTTGATAATGACGAGTTGATAATACTAGTAATGACAAGTTTAGAAGATTCTAATAATGACAACCTTAGAGTTTACTAATAACTACAACCTTAGAATATAATGACAAGTTCAGAATAAAATAATAGTGACATGTGTCACTATTAATATCACTTTATGTTTTAATAGTGACAAGTTTAAAATACACTAAAAATGACAAGTTTAGAGTATACTAATAATGATATGTTTACAAAATTGTTATAATGACATGTTTAGATTATAGCGGACGAGTTGATAATGACAAGTTGATAATACTAGTAATGACAAGTTTAGAAGATTCTAATAATGACAACTAATAACTAATAACTACAACCTTAGAATATAATGACAAGTTCAGAATAAAATAATAGTGACATGTGTAGAAGATACTATTAATATCACTTTATGTTCTAATAGTGACAAGTTTAAAATGCACTAAAAATGACAAGTTTAGAGTATACTAATAATGATATATTTACAAAATAGTTATTGTGACATGTTTAGAATATTCTAATAACGACATGTATAGTGGATCAATGATAATCAATGATAACTTTAATGTAAACAAATAATGAGAAGTTTTGAATATAGTAATCATGACTAATGACAAATGTAGAATATAATAATAATGACGAGTCAATAATGACAAATTTAGAATATGTCGTTTAAAATATACAAATAATTACAAGTTGAGAAGATACTATTAACTTGAATGTGTAGTAGTAATGAAAATTTTTGAGTATACTAATAATGTCAAGTTTAATATTCTGATAATAATGACAACTTTAGAATATACTAATAATGACAAGTTTACAATATACTAATAATGATAAGTTTAGAATGTACTAATTATGATAAGTGTAGAAGTTACTATTAATGATAACAAATGTATACTAATAATGAAAGTTTTGAATAAATCAATAATGAGAACCTTATAAGGCACTATTAATAATAATTTTAATGTGTACTAATAATGACAGGTTGAAAATATACTACTAATGACAAGTTTACAAGGTACTAATAAAATTTAATGTGTACTAATAATGACAAGTTTAGAATATACTAATTATGTTTAAAAGGTACTATTAATGATAACTTTAATGCTTATTAACGATGAAAAAATTTGGAGTATACTGATAATCTCAAAGTTAGAACGTACTGTTAATAGTAACTTATTAATAATGACAAGTTTAGAATGTATGAATGATGACAAGTTTTGAATATACCAATGACATGTTTAGAATACATTAAAAGTTTAGAAAATACTAATACTGGCAAATTAGCATACACGAATTATGACAAAAATTTAGAAGGTACTATTAATGAATGCGGAGATAGATAAAAGAGCAACCTGGATGGAAGGTGCCCAGGATCGAAGGCTTACTGTTGGTGGACCAGAATCTACATGAGGTTCAACAAACAGTGGAGTGGGTGAGTGAGTTAAATAGTACCAATAATGATAAGTTTAGAATATACTAATAATGATAAGTTTAGACGGTACTATTAATGGTGACTTTAATGTGTATCAAATAATAAGTTTAGAATATTCTAATAATAATAAAAATTAGAAAGTGATAGATGTAATAGACATATACAGAAAATACTAAAAATGACAAGTTTAGAATATACCAACAATGACAAGCTTAAAATACACAAATAATGACAAGTTTAGATACACTAAGAATGACAAGTTTTTAATATACTAGTGATGACATTTTTAGAATATAGAAAAATAGATAATTTTAGAACGTACTATTAATGATAACATTAGATTTTTCTAATAACTTAAAAAGGTAATGTTATAAGGGACAGTACTAAAAATGATATGTTTTAAAGATATTGTAATGAAAGCATGATAAATTTAAAAGGTACTATTAATATTAACTTCAGAAGATACTTATAATAATAAAGATACAATGAGCTAAGAATTATATTTTCGGAATATACAAATAATGTAGGCACTCAAAATGACAATGATATTTTTAGAAAGCACAAAAAAATGAATTGCGATGGTACAAATAATGATAATTTTAATATGTGTATTTAAAAGTTACCAATAATGACAACTTTAAAATGTACCATTAATTGTAAGTTTAGAAAATACTAATACAAATTTAGAAAGTAGTAATATTTATCATTTTAGAAAGTACTGATAATGCTAACTTTAGAATTTTCTAATAATAACTCTAGAATGTACTGGTATAACCGACAGTGCTAATAATGATATCTTTAAAAAGTAGTATAACGAAAACTTTATCTATCTTTATCATTAACTTGATCATTATAAGTATCTTCTGAAGTTATTAATAACTTCAAAAATATCTTCAGAAGTTATTAACTTAAGAAGTTGTTAACTTCAGAAGATACTTATAATGAGAATGAGCTAATGATTATATTTTCGGAATATACAGATAATGAAGGTACTCAAAATTATATTTTTAGAAAGTACAAAAAAGATAAATTGTGATGGTACAAATAATAATAAATGCATATTCAAAAGTTACTAATAATGACAACTTTAGAAGGTACCATATTTTATATATAAGTCTAGAAAGTACTAATGAAACTATAAAAACTACAGAAGGTATTGTTATAGTCGACAGTATTGATAATAATACATTTTAAAAAAAGCTATAATGAAAACCTAATAATAATACTTATAAAGTCAGAATGAGCTAATAATTACATTTTTGGAATATACAAATAATGAAGGTACTCAATATCATAATGATATTTTGAAAAAGCACAAAAAAAATTGAGATGGCACAAATATCAAATTTGATATGTATATTTGAAATTTCCTAATAATGACAATTGTAGAAAGTACCATCAAACTTAGCAAGTACTAATAATGGTACTAATAATATACTAATAAACATTGGTAGGTTTCTAATAGGGATAGCATTAGAATTTTCTAATAATAACTAGAAGTTAGTTATATTTCATATATATTTCAAATAATTTGTACCATTATCATGACATTTTAAAGTTATAATTTTTAGTACCTTCAAATGTTTTGTATGAGTACCTTCATAATGATATGTATATTTGAAATTTCCTAATAATGACAATTTTAGCAGGTGCCATCAAACTTAGCAAGTACTAATAATGGTACTAATAATATACTAATAAACATTGGTAGGTACTAATAGTAATAGCATTAGAATTTTCTAATAATAACTAGAAGTTAGTTATATTAGCCAGCACTAATAATGATATATTTCAAAAGTACTATAATGAAAATTATAAAATGTTCTAATAGAACTTTAGAGGACAATAATTATGATCACTTTAGAATGTATTAATGATTAATAATGATAAATTTAAGACATTCTCAAGTACTCCACAAGGTTGTCATTAATAGGACCTAATATTTGTATTTCTATGTGATACCAATAATAATTCTAGAAGGTATAAATGATATCTTTACAAAATACAAAACATTTGAAGGTACTAAAAATGATAACTTTAAAATGTCATGATAATGGTAATTTGAAAAGTTTACAAGGCTGTAATAATGATTACATTAGAAGTTAATGATAATGATAACTAGAAAGTAATAACGATAATTTTATAAGGACCTAATATTTGTAATTCTATGTGAATATAACTAGAAGGCACTTAAAATGTATTAAAATTGTATACTTTTATGGTACTAATAATGATATCTTTACGAGATACAAAACATTTGAAGGTTCTAAAAGTGATAATTCTAAAATGTCATAATAATGATAATTTGAGAAGGTATTAATAATGTTAATTTTACAAGGCATTACATTAGATTTTAATGATAATTATAATGATAATTTTAGAAAGTAATTATTAATGATAATATCAGAATGTATACTTTTAGGGTACTAATAATTATATCTTTACGAGATACAAAACATTTGAAGGTAATTTTAAAATGTCATAATAACGATAATTTGAGAAGGTATTAATAATGTTAATTCCACAAGGCATTACATTAGATGTTAATGATAATTATAATGATAAATTTAGAAAGTAATAATGCTAACTTTTGAAGATACCTAAAACGATATATTCAGTAATTACTAATATACGACTTTAGAAGGTAAAACAATAATTACTTTTGGATATAATAATAGTATTGACAATAAAAGTAGTAATAATGGTGATAATGATAATTTCAGAATGTATTAATAATGATAAGTTTTAGAAAGTACTATCATTACATTACAATAATGATGAATTTGGAAGGTACTAATAACTTTAGAAGCTTTTGAAGTTACTACTAATAATATACTTGAGAATTTGTTTATAATAATTATAGACTACAATAGTAAGAGAATTTTGGAAGGTACTAATAACAACTTTAAAAGTGGTTAATAATGACAATTTTACAAGGTACGAATAATGATAGTTTATTGAACTTACTAACAAATATATCTTTAGAAGGTAGTAATAATAAATTAAAACGGCATTAATAATGAAAAAGTTTAGGATATACTAATAATGATAAGTTTGGAAATTACAATTAATGATATCTTTAATAAAAGTTTAGATAATACTAATAACGAAATATTTAGAATATACTAATAATGACAACTTTAGAATATATTAAATTTAGACCACACAAATAATGGCAAGTTTAGAAAGTACTATCATTTATAACAATGAACATATTAGAATATACAAATAATGACATATTTAGTATATACGAATAATTAAAAGTTTAGAACATACTAATAATGACAAAATTTAGAATATACTAACAATGACAAGTTTCGAAGATACTATTAATGTGAAATTTAATACAACCAAAAAATAAGATATTATTAATTATAACTTTAATGTGTTCTAATGACAAATTTAGAATATGTTAATTATAAAAAGCTTAGAATATACTAATAATGACAAGTTTAGAATATACTAATAATGACAAGTTTAGAATATACTCATGATGAATATTCTAGAATAAACTAATAATGACAAGTTTAGAATATACTAATTATAAATGTTTGAATATACTAATAATGACAACTCATGATGAATATTTTAGAATAAACTAACTGACAAAATTAGAATATACTACGAGTAATACTAATAATTTGTACTAGAATTGATAAGGTTGGATTATACTAATACTGACAAGTTTAGGATATATTGAAATTTATAAGTTTAGACTTATTAATTATAATAAGTTTAGAGTATTGTAATAGTGAGAAGTTTACTAACATAACAAGAATGACAAGCTGAGAATAGACTAATAATTACATGTATAAAGGTATTTTTAATGATAATGACAAGTTTTGGAGATATTAATAATAACAAGTATAGAATACACTAATAATGACAATTTACAATATATCTCATATTCTCAATGATATCTCATATTATTAGTATATCAACTAAAAGTGAGATGTTTAGGATATACTAATAATGAAAAGTTTAGAATATAGCGTACGAGTTGATAATGACAAGTTGATAATACTAGTAATGACAAGTTTAGAAGATTCTAATAATGACAACCTTAGAGTTGACTAATAACTACAACCTTAGAATATAATGACAAGTTCAGAATAAAATAATAGTGGATACTATTGATATCACTTTATGTTCTAATAGTGACAAGTTTAAAATACACTAAAAAGACAAGTTTAGAGTATACTAATAATGATATGTTTACAAAATAGTTATAGTGATCATGTTTAGAATATTCTAATAACGACATGTATAGTGGATCAATGATAATCAATGATAACTTTAATGTAAACAAATAATGAGAAGCTTTAATAATGACTAATGACAAATGTAGAATATAATAATGACGAGTCAATAATGACAAATTTAGAATATGTCGTTTAAAATATCATAAATATTACCTTCTAAACTTGTCATCATTAGTATATTCTAAACATGCCATTATCAGTATATTCTAATAATTCTTAGTATATTCTAAACTCGTCAATATTAGTCATCATTAATAGTATCTTCTAAACCTGTCATTACTAGAATATTCTAATTTTTTCATTATTAGTACACATCAAAGATATCATTAATACCTTAGTACCTTTTAAACCAAATTAGAGTGTTCTATACTTTCCATTAAAGTTATAATTAATAGTACTTTCTAGACTTCTCATTATACGTATATTATAAACATGTCA
Organism: Oratosquilla oratoria; assembly: GCF_046742065.1. Taxonomy (NCBI): domain Eukaryota; kingdom Metazoa; phylum Arthropoda; class Malacostraca; order Stomatopoda; family Squillidae; genus Oratosquilla; species Oratosquilla oratoria. Next base: position 14,443,432 of record NC_134798.1, read on the forward strand.
ATATTGGTATACTCTAAATATATCTTCATAATATATCATATGAAATTTATCATTAATAGGACGTTATCATTAGTATATTCTAAGCCTGGCAATATGCTAAAGTTGTCATTATTCTAACTTTGTCATTATCATAATTTAAACTAGTATATAATAGTACATGCAAAACTCGTAATTATTAGTTAACTTATCATTAATAGTATATCCTAATCTTTATTATTGGTATATTCCAAATTTGCCATTATTAGTACACATTAAATTTATTATTAAAAGTACCTTCTAATCTTGTTTTATTAGTACATTCTAACTTGGCATTATTAGTATGTTCTAAACTTATCATTAGTAAAAATTAAAATAATTAATAGTACCTTCTAAACTTATAGTATAGTAAATACTGTCATTATTAGAATGTTCTAAACTTGTCATTATAAGTACACTTGTCATTAATACTTCATATTAAATTCATCATTAATAGGACGTTCTAAACTTATCTTTATTTGTATATTCTAAACTTGGCAATTTTATGTTAAAAATGTCTTTATTATTATTATTTAAACTAGAATATTCTAAACATTCTAAACTAATGATAAGTTTAGAACATACTAAAGTCATTAATAGTACCTTCGAAATTCATCATTAACAGTACCCTTTAAATTTGTAATTATTAGTATATTTTAAACTTGTCATTATTAGTAGTATCTTCTATACTTGTCATTATCGGAATATTCTAAACTTCTCATTATTAGTACCCATCAAAGATATCATTAATTAAACTTGTCATCATTAGACCACATTAAAGTTATCATTAATTGTACTTTCCAAATTTCTCAATATACGTATATTCTAAACATGTCTACATTGGAATATTCTAAACTTGTCATTATTAGTATGCTCTAAACTTATCATTAATACCTCATATTAAATCTATCATTATTAGTATATTCTAAACTTGGCAATATTAGTATATGTTAAACCTATTATAGTTTAAACTAGTATATTCTAAAGATGTCGTTATTAGTATATTCAAAACTCGTCATTATCAGTAAACTTATCACTAATAGTATCTTATGATCTTTTCATTATTACTATATTCCAAGTTTGACATTATTAGTACACATTAAATCTATCATTAATAGTACCTACTAATCCTGTATGTTATAAACCTGGCATTATTAGTGTGTTAGAAACTTATCATTAGTGAAAAATAAAGTTATTAATAGTACCTTATAATCATAAACAGCATCCTTTTAACTTGTAATTATTAATATATTCTAAACTTGTCAATATTATTACACATCAAAGTTATCATTATCGTTAAAAACTTATCACTACTAAACTTTAATGTGTACTAATAAAAACAAGCTTAGAATATATATTCTAAACTTGTTTTTATTAGTACACATTAAATTTATCATTAATAGTTCCTTTTCAACCTGTCATTACAAATATTCTATATTTGTCATTGTTAGTACACAATTATTATTAATATTAATTGTATTAATTGTATCAATTAATAATAATATTAATTGTATTTTCATACTCTTCATTATTAGTATATTCTAAAATTCTCATGATTACTACACATTAATGTTATCTTTAAAAATACCTTCTAATCTTGTTTTTTTTGTTATATTCTAAACTTGTCAGTATTAATATATTCTATTCTTTTTATTAATTCATATCAACGTTATCATAATTAGTACTTTCTAAACTTATTAGTATATTCTAAATTCTAAACTTGTCATTATTATTACATATAGTTAATAATTATAGTAACACATAGAACAGTACCCTTTAAACTTGTAATTATTGGCATATCTTTCCATTATTAGTACTCATACATGTCCCTTCTAAACCTCTTTTTATTAGTATATTGTAAACTTCTGATTATTAGTACACATTAAAGTTATTAATAATACCTTCTAAACTTGTCAAAGTTAAATGCATTATTAATTTTTAAACTAGTTTTAAACTAGTTAAACTAGTTAAACTTTAAACTTTAAACTTTAAAAATAAAGTTATTAATAGTACCTTATAATCATAAATAGCATCCTTATAATCATAAACAGCATCCTTTTAACTTGTAATTATTAGTATATTCTAAACTTGTCAATATCACAATAACACATCAAAGTTATCATTATCGTTAAAAACTTATCACTACTAAACTTTAATGTGTACTAATAAAAACAAGCTTAGAATATATATTCTAAACTTGTTTTTATTAGTACACATTAAATTTATCATTAATAGTTCCTTTTCAACCTGTCATTACAAATATTCTATATTTGGCATTGTTAGTACACAATAAATATATTAATTGTATTTTCATACTCTTCATTATTAGTATATTCTAAAATTCTCATGATTACTACACATTAATGTTATCTTTAAAAATACCTTCTAATCTTGTTTTTTTTTATATTCTAAACTTGTCAGTATTAGTATATTCTATTCTTTTTTATTAATTCATATCAACGTTATCATAATTAGTACTTTCTAAACTTATTAGTATATTCTAAATTCTAAACTTGTCATTATTATTACATATAGTTAATAATTATAGTAACACATAGAACAGTACCCTTTAAACTTGTAATTATTGGCATATCTTTCCATTATTAGTACTCATACATGTCCCTTCTAAACCTCTTTTTATTAGTATATTGTAAACTTCTGATTATTAGTACACATTAAAGTTATTAATAATACCTTCTAAACTTGTCAAAGTTAAATGCATTATTAAACTTTAAGCTAGTTATTATTAGTATATTACAAACTTGCCATTATTAATATATTTTAATTTTTCATTATTAGTACACATTGGTATATTGTAGTCTTTCCATTATTAGTACACATAAAAGTTATCATTAACTGTACCTTGCATTATAAGTATATTGTAAACTTGTCACATACCTTCTAAACTTGACATTATTTGTATATTACAAAATTGCTATTTCTAAATTTGTCATTGTTAGTGCACATTAAAGTTATCATGCAATAGTACCTTCTAAACTTATCATTAGTATATTCTAAACTTGTCATAATTAGAATATCATAAATTTGTCCCTATCAATATACATTATGCTGATATTCTATAGTTGTCATTGTTAGTATATTCTAAACTTTTCATCATTAATACAGATCAAATTATTTAATATTAGTACATATCAAAGATATTTAATAGATTATATTAAAACATATTAAAGTTATTATAAATATAATTTTCTAAAATTTTGATTATTGATTATTGTTGTATATATCATTAATAGTACTATCGACAATATTCATTATTAATATATTCTAAACTTTTGATATTAAAATTATCATCAATAGTTCCGACTGAATATGTTATTCTTAGTATATTCTAAACTTGTTACTATCAGTGCATATTAAAGTTATCATTAAAAGTATATTCTAAACATGTCATTACAAGTATTTTGTCAATTTTTCACTATTAGTACTCATTAAAGTAATTATTAGTACACATTAAATATTTTGATAATAGTACCTGCTAAATGCTATACCTTTTTTATATATATATATAAATTTTCCATATTATCATCAATTAAAATTTTCATTAGTTTTGAATATATTAACAATGACATGTTTAGAAGACACTACTAATGATAACTTTAATATGTATTAATACTCAAAGTTTAGAATATAGTAATAATGACAAGTTTAGGATAATGATAAACTCGGAATATATTATTATTACAAAGTGTAGGATATGTTATTCTTAGTATATTCTAAACTTGTTACTATCGGTGCATATTAAAGTTATCATTAAAAGTATATTCTAAACATGTCATTACAAGTATTTTGTCAATTTTTCACTATTAGTACTCATTAAAGTAATTATTAGTACACATTAAATATTTTGATAATAGTACCTGCTAAATGCTATACCTTTTTTTATATATAAATTTCCCATATTATCATCAATTAAAATTTTCATTAGTTTTGAATATATTAACAATGACATGTTTAGAAGACACTACTAATGATAACTTTAATATGTATTAATACTCAAAAGTTTAGAATATAGTAATAATGACAAGTTTAGGATAATGATAAACTCGGAATATATTATTATTACAAAGTGTAGGATATACTAATGATGGTCCTAGTAATGATAACTTCAATGTATACTAATGAAGTTTAGAATACCAAAGAAGATATGTTTAGTATTTACTAATAGTGATGTTTCGAATTTACGAACAATGACAACTTGAGAAAGTATTGTTAGTGATAACTAATGTGTACTAATAATGAGTGTTTAGAATATACAATTGACAAGCTTTAATGTTTACTAACAATGACAAGTGTTGAATATGCCAATAATGACAAATTTAGAATATGCTAATAATGTCAGGTTTAGAATATACTTGTAATGACAAGTTTAGAATACACTAATACTAACAAATTTAGAAGGTATTATTAATGAAAAATTTAGTATGTACCAATAATAACGAGCTTAGAATATACTTAGAATCACAAGTTTAGAATAATGACATAATTAGAGTATAAATGATAAGCTTAGAAGATTCTTGATAACTTTAATGTGGAAAAGTTTAGAATAAGTTGATAATGGAGAGTATAGAAATGACTAAAAATGACAACTTTAGAAGGTTCTATATGATAACTATAATTTGTACTAATAATGACAAGTTTAGAACGTACTAATAATGACAAACTTAGAATGTATTAAATAAAAACTTTAATGTCTTCTGATAATTAATGTTTGGCATATGCTAATAATGACAACTTGAATATGTACACATATTCACATATTCACATGTTATTATATGTTATTATTCACATGTTATTATAAGACATGTATTATGTACACATAATCACATGTTTACAATATTGTAATAAAGTTTAAAAGGTTATATTAATGATAATGTTAATGTGTAGTAATAATGACACGTTTTAATTATATTGATAATGTAAAGTTTAGTCAATACTAATAATAACATAATTAGACGTTGCTATTAATGATAACTATAATACGTACTAATAATAATTAGTTTTGAAAAAAGCTAACAATGTCATATTAAAAAGCCAGTAATAATGGTAACTTTAACATATACTAATACTCACTATTTTAGAATATACTAATAATGACAAGTTTTGAATAATTATAAACTTTGGAATATATTAGTATTGCCAAGTTTAGAATATACTAATAATGGTCCTAATAATGATAGCTTTAATGTGTACTAATAATGACAAGTTTAGAATAATAAAGAAGATATGTTAGTATTTACTAATACTGATATATTTCGAATATACGAACAATGACAACTTTAGAAAGTATTGTTAATGATAACTTTAACGTGTACTAATAAAGAGAAGCTTTTAATGATAACTTAGATATGTGTTAATAATAACAAGTTTATAATATACAAATTTTGACAAGTGTAGAGGGTACTATTGATAATAAATTGAATGTGTACTAAAATGACTAATTTAGAAAGATACTATTAATGATAACTTTAATGATACTTATGATACTAATGATACTCATCATCATAGCTTATCACGCCAGACAGACAGCCATTCAAGTGTTCTTTGACCAGGTCACTGTTGTCTAATTTGGTTGAAAGCGGGCACGAGCTTAGGACATGGTCAATGTTCTGTTCAGTTTTCCGCACTCGCAGGATGGGTCGGTTTTGAGGCCCCATTTAACCAGATTGTCACCAGTTCTGGCGACTCTGGATCTTGCTCTATTTAGTGTGGACCATTCGCGTCTTGGTAGCAGTGCCCCATCTGAGAGCTCTTCACTGGGTCCTTGCACTGTACTGTTAGGGAGACTCGTGCTGTCAGACTCCTTCCACTGTTGTATTCTGTAATTGTGGGGCAACATACCAGGTGGTATCCTCCACGGTGGCAAAGCTCTTTCGCGACTTGAGTCTACTTGGGGGAGGCACATGTGAGTGTAGTGGGTGCCTTGTGTCCGAGGTTTGTTTACCCTTTTCGACTTTTGCTAAAGCGCGTCGTCGAATATCTGGGGGTGCTATGCCTGCGATTCTGTACAGGATGTTGGTGGGCGTGGGGCGAAGTGTTCCTGTGATGATTCTGCAGGTTTCGTTCAGTACTGGATCTATTTTCTTTGCGTTGGCTGATCTACTCCACACCGGAGCGCAGTATTCTGCTGGTGCATAGCACAGTGCTAAGGCAGATGTTCTGAGTGGGTGTGCATTTGCGCCCCACTTTGTTCCCGCTAGTTTTTTGAGCAGGGAGTTACGGGAGCTTACTTTCCCTCTTAGTTTTTGGATGTGGGTGGCAAACGAGAGGGTCCTGTCCAAGGTTACCCCTAGGTATATTGGATATTGGTGGTGTTCTAGCTCCTTTCCACACCATTGGACTTTAAGCTTTCGATTAGCTTCTCTATTTTTTAGGTGGAATGCACACACTTGGGTTTTGGATGGGTTTGGGTTGAGGGACCATTTATCATGAGCTCGAGGTTGGCTGATAGTCGTGTCTCGACCTCTTGGAAGGTGGTGGCCTGTGTGGCTAGGCATAAGTCATCCGCGTAGATGAATCTGCGGACGTTGGGGAAGGAGGGTTGGTCGTTTGTATAGATGTCAAAGAGCAGAGGTGCCAGGACTGATCCCTGAGGTAGACCGCTCTTTTGTGTCCGCCATCTGCTTTTGATGCCATTTATTTCGACATACTCGTAGAATCTGCGGTTTTCCAGAAGGCTTCTTATAACATTAACTATGGTCTTGTTCTGAAGCATGTTGGCAAGTTTCAGCAACAGGCCTTTGTGGTTCACGGTGTCGTATGCTGCTATTAGGTCTACAAACACCGTCCCAGTAATTTGCCGCAGTTCGAACCCATCTTCTATGAACTGAGTTAGGTTAAGGACCTGTCCACAACATGAGCGACCTGGCCTGAACCCAGCTTGGTCGGTCAGGAGTGAGAGCAGTGGATATTCTATTTAATATAAGTCTCTCGTATAGTTTGTAGGTTGTACACAGTAGTGATATGGGTCTATAGCTTTTGGTTTTAAGAGAGCCACAACTTTGGTTCTTGTCCACTTTTTAGGTATTTTCTGCATTCTCAGGCATGAGTTGAAATAGGACAGAAGCCACTGATGTGCAATAGGTCCAAGGTTTTTAATGAGTTCATTTGGTATTCCATCTACGCCTGCAGCTTTGTTGGACTCAATGATACTAATGATACTTTAAAGATACTATTAATGATAACTTTAATGTGTAGTTACAAAGACAAGTTTATGAGGTACAATTAATGATAACTTTATTTTGTACTAATAATGACAAGTTTAAAATGCAGTAACAATGACAAGTTCAGAAAGTTCTATTACTGTAAACTTTAATCAAATCCAATAGTGACAAATCTAGAAAACACCAATAATGAGAAGTTTAAATCATACTAAAAATGAAATGAAAACTTACATGGCAAATGGCAAATGACGACAAATTTAGAACAAACTAATGAAAAGTTAAGAAACTACTATTAATGATAACTTCAAAGGTTCAGTAAAAAATGGCATGTTTAGAAGAAAACTTTAGAAGATAAATTTAGAATATACTGATAATGACAATTTTAATATAATAATAATGGCGATTTTAGAAGGTGCTAATATGTGGTAATGTGGTAATATTGACAAGTTTAGAATACATTAAAAATAGCATTTTTGTAATATTCAAGTAAAGATAAGTTCAGACTGTACCTTAATGACAACTTTTAGAAGGTACTATTAATGATAACTTTAATGTGTACTAATATAAACAAAGCACTATATACTAATAAGGGTAAGTTTAGGTGATAAGTTTAGTATATACTATTAATGAGAAGTTTAGAATATACTAATAATGACAAGTTTGGAAAGCACTATTAAAGATAAAATCTATGCGAAATGATAATGAAAAGTTTAGAATATGACAAAGTATAATTTAATTTACAATAAAATGGGAAATTTAGAAAGAAAACGTATAGCGTTTAGCAGGCACTTTAATATGTACTAATAAACTTTAACGAGTACTAATAGTGAAAAATTTACAAAATACTAGTAATGGCATGTTTAGAATATACTTTTAATGATAACTTTAATATGCACTGATAGTAACAAGTTTAGAATATACTAAGAATATCCTCTACAATTGCCATTATTAGTGCATATTAAAGTTATCATTAATAGTGCCTTCTAAACTTGCCTTTATTAGTACAAATTGTGATTATTAGTACACTTGAGTACATATTAGAATTATCATTGATAGTGATTTCTAAACATGTAATTATCTTTCATATTCTAAGCTATTGGTACACTTTAAAGTTATCATTAGTAAAATGTTCTAAAATTTCATTATTAGCATATTCTGAAATTGTCATTAATAGTACACATTAAAGTTATTATTAATAGTATCTTTAATCTGATCATTATTTGTATTGTAAACTTCTCATTATTAGTATGTTCTCAACTTGTTATTATAAGTATATTCTTAACGTATCATTATTACTATTCATTAAACTTACCATTAATAGTACTTTCTAAACTTGTCATTATTAGTATATTATAAACTTACCCATAATAGTATATTTTCAACTTTCATAATATTTTCTAATTTGTTATTATCAGTATCCTCTACAATTGCCATTATTAGTGGATATTAAAGTTATGATTAATTGTACCTTCTAAACTTATCGATATTAGTATATTCTAAACATGTGATTATGAGTACATATTAGAGTTATCATTAATAGTACTTTCTCAACATGTACTTGCATATTCTAAGGTTGCCACTATTGGTACACTTTAAAGTTATCATTAATAAAATATTCTAAAATTTCATTATTAGTATATTCTAAACTTGTCATTAATAGTACACTTTAAAGTTCTCATTAATAGTATCTTTAATATGATCATTATTAACATGTTCTATAATCATCATTATTAGTATTAGTTATTACTAAGAGTATCTTGTAAACTTGTCATTATTAGTATCTTCTATACTTGTCATTATAAGTATATTCTTAACGTATCATAATCACTATACATTAAACTTACCATTAATAGTACTTTCTAAACTTGTCATTATTAGTATGTTATAAACTTACCCATTATAGTATATTCTCAACTTTTATAATTGGTACACATTAATGTTATCATTAATAGGAGATTCCAAATTTGTATAACCTTATATATTCTAAAGTTGTCATTCTTAGTACATATTTGAGTTATTATCAAAAGAATCTTCTGATTTTGTCGTTATTGGTATATCCTAAACTTGCACTCGTTAAAATTATCATTAATACCATAATCTTAATTTGTCATTATTAGTACACATTAAAGTTTTTTATTTATTAGAAATACCTAAAAGTGTCATTAATCGTATATTCTAAACTTGTCATTACTAGGACATATCAAAGTTACCATTGATAATTCCTTTTCAACTTGTCATTATTAGTATAATTCAAACATCATTTAGTAATCATTATTAGTGTATTCTAAACTTGTTATTATTAGTCATTATAATTATAAATTATGAATTATAAATTATAAATTATAAATTATAAATTATAAATTATAAATTATAAATTATAAATTATAAATTATAAATTATAAATTATAAATTATAAATTATAAATTATAAATTATAAATTATAAATTATAAATTATAAATTATAAATTATAAATTATAAATTATAAATTATAAATTATGAATTATAAATTACAAATTATAAATTATAAATTATAAATTATAAATTATAAATTATAAATTATAAATTATAAATTATAAATTATAAATTATAAATTATAAATTATAAATTATAAATTATAAATTATAAATTATAAATTATAAATTATAAATTATAAATTATAAATTATAAATTATAAATTATAAATTATAAATTCTTTTATTATTAGAATATTCTAAACTTGTCATTATTACTAGGCATTTAAATTATCATTAATAGTGCCTTCTAAAAATTAATTATCAATATATTCTAAGCTTGGCATTATTTGATACATATTTAAGTCACCATTAATAGTACCGTCTAAACTTATCATTATTAGTATATTCTAAACTTATCATTATTGGTACTATTTAACTCACTCCACTGTTTGTTGAACCTCATTAAGATTCTTCGGTCCTGGGGACCTTCCATCCAGGTTGCTGTATTTATTCCTCTTTTATCTCCACATTCATTGATAGCACCTTCTAAAGTTTTGTCATAATTCGTGTATTCTAACTTCTAAACTTTTTTATATATTCTAAACATGTCATTGGTATATTCAAAACTTGTCGTCATTCATACATTCTAAACTTGTCATTATTAATATATTCTAAACTTGTTATTAGAACACAATAAGTTACTATTAACAGTACGTTCTAACTTTGAGATTATCAGCATATTCCAAATTTTTTCATCGTTAATAAGCATTAAAGTTATCATTAATAGTACCTTTTAAACATAATTACTATATTCTAAACTTGTCATTATTAGTACACATTAAATTTTATTAGTACCTTGTACACTTGTCATTAGTAGTATATTCTCAACCTGTCATTATTAGTACACATTAAAATTATTATTAAGAGTGCCTTATAAGGTTCTCATTATTGATTTATTCAAAACTTTCATTATTAGTATATATTTGTTATCATTAATAGTAACTTCTACACTTATCATAATTAGTACATTCTAAACTTATCATTATTAGTATATTGTAAACTTGTCGTTATTAGTATATTCTAAAGTCATTATTAGAATATTAAACTTGACATTATTAGTATACTCAAAGATTTTCATTACTACTACACATTCAAGTTAATAGTATCTTCTCAACTTGTAATTATTGGTATATTTTAAACGACATATTCTAAATTTGTCATTATTGACTCATTATTATTATAATCTACATTTGCCATTAGTCATTATTACTATATTCAAAACTTCTCATTATTTGTTTACATTAAAGTTATTTTTGATTATCATTGATCCACTATACATGTTATTAGAATATTCTAAACATGTCATTATAACAATTTTGTAAACATATCATTATTAGTATACTCTAAACTTGTCATTTTTAGTGTATTTTAAACTTGTCACTATTAAAACATAAAGTGATATTAATAGTATCTTCTACACATGTCACTATTATTTTATTCTGAACTTGTCATTATATTCTAAGGTTGTCATTATTAGAATCTTCTAAACTTGTCATTACTAGTATTATCAACTCGTCATTATCAACTCATACGCTATAAATTCACTATTAATAGTTAACATTAATGTGTACTAAAAATAACGAGTTTGAATGAAGAGTTCAGAATAAACTAACAATGACAAGTTTACAATTTACTAACATTTTACAATTTATAACTTTAATATGTAGTAATAATGACAAGTTAATAATGAAAAATGTATAATTTACTAATAAGGACAATTTTAGAACATTCTAATAATGACAAGATTAGAATATTCTAATAACAAATTTAGAAGCTACTATTAATATCTTTAATACTACTATTAATATCTTTAATTATATTTAATATCTACTATTAATATCTTTAATATCTATTGATATCTTTAATAATAGATAATACAATTTTGGAATACTAATAATGAGAAGTTTAGAATATACTAGTTTAGAAGGTACTATAATGAGAAGTTTAGAATATACTAGTTTAGAAGGTACTATTACCAATAATGAAAAATTTAGAATATACTAATAATGACAAATAACTAAAATAACTGGTTTAGGTTCAATATAATGAATACTTTTATGTGTAATAATGACAAGTTTAAAATATGATAATAATGACAACTTTAGATTACACTAATAATGACAACTTTAGAATATACTTTGAAGTGACAAGTTTAGAATGATAAGTTTAATGTGTGCTAATATTGACATGTATACTAATAATGAAGAGCTTAGAATATCTAATAATGACAATTTTAGCATATACTAATAATGACAAGTTGAGAAGGTTTTTAATGTCTACTAAAAATGACAAGAATATACTAATATTAAGATGATAATATACTAATAATCATAAGTTTAGAAGGTGCTATTAATGATAACTTGAATGTGCACTAATAATGACAAGTTTTGAGCATACTAAAAATGACAGGTAAGAATATATTAATAATGGCAGGTATAGAATATACTAATAATCAAAGTTTTTAAATATACTAATAAAGACGAGTTTAGAATATACTAAGTTGAGGAGGTATTATTAAAGATAATATATACTAATAATGACAGGTCTAGAAGATACTAATAAGGACAAGTTTAGAATATATGTATGATGACAAGTACTATTAATGATAGCTTTAATTTGTACTAATAATGAGACGTTTAGAAGGTACTATTAATGATAACTTCAATGTGCACTATGATAAATTGAAAATATACTAATAATGACAAGTTTAGAATGTGCTATTAATGATAGCTTTAATGTATACTAATAATGGCAAGTTTAGATTATACTAATAATGATAATTGTAGCAAATACTAATAATTACATGAAGATATAATTCATATGAACATTTCAACTTGTCATAATTAGCATATTCTACACATCTCATTGTTGGTAAACATTGAAGTTGGTTCAAATATCTTAAACGTTTTATTCTTAATATATTCTAATCTTGTCATGATTAATATTACTTTCTAAACTTTTTGTTGTTAGTATAATCTAAACGTGTAATCATTAGTATATTCTAAACTTGTCAGTATTAGTCTCTTCAAACTTCTCATTATATTAAAAACATGTCTACATTGAAGTCACCATTTTGAATTACCTTGTTGTTATTATATTCTAAACTTGTCATTATTAGTAAAAATCTAAACTAAATCTAAACTTAACATTATTGGTTATCATTTACACTACCTTCTAAACTTGTTATTATTAGAATATTCTAAACTTGATAAAAGTTATCATTAATAATGTATTCTAATCTTTTCATTATATTTACATTCTAAACTTGTCATTATTACTATATCCTAAACTTTTCATTATTAGTATATCCTAAACATCTCATTTTTAGTTGACATACTAAAAAGGAGATATATTGTAAAATTGTCATTATTAGTGTATTCTATTAATATCTCCTAAACTTGTCATTATCATTAAAAATACCTTTGTACATGTAATTATTAGTCTATTCTCAGCTTGTCATTCTTGCTATGTTAATAAACTTCTCATTATTACAATACTCTAAACTTATTATAATTAGTACATCTAAACTTATCATTTTTATCCTAAACTTGTCAGTATTAGTATAATCCATTCTTGTCAATTCTTGTACAAATTATTAGTATTTCCTAAACATCTTACTTGTAGTATATTCTAATTTTGTCATTATTAGTTTATTCTAAAATATTCATCATGAGTATATTCTAAACTTGTCATTATTAGTATATTCTAAACATTTATCATTAGTATATTCTAAACTTGTCATTATTAGTTTATTCTACAATATTCATCATGAGTATATTCTAAACTTGTCATTATTAGTATATTCTAAACTTTTTATAATTAATATATTCTAAATTTGTCATTATTAGAACATATTAAAGTTATAAATAATAATACCTTATTTTTTGGTTGTATTAAATTTCACATTAATAGTATCTTCGAAACTTGTCATTATTAGTATATTCTAAATTTTGTCATTATTAGTATGGTCTAAACTTTTAATTATTCGTATATACTAAATATGTCATTATTTGTATATTCTAATATGTTCATTGTTATAAATGATAGTACTTTCTAAACTTGTCATTATTTGTGTGGTCTAAATTTATTATATTTTAAAGTTGTCATTATTAGTCTATTCTAAAATTGTCCTTATTAGTATTATCTAAACTTGTATATTCTAAACCTTTTATTAAAGATATCATTAATTGTAATTTCCAAACTTATCATTATTAGTATATCCTAAACTTGTCATTATTAGTATATTATAAACTAGTCATTATTAGTATATTATAAACTAGTCATTATTAGTATACTCTAAACTTCTCATTGACAGAAAATTTTAAACTTGTCATTATTACTATATTCGAAACTTTTCATTATTAGTATATCCTAAATATATCATTAATAGTATATTCTAGATTTTTCATTATTAGTATATTCTAATGTGCAATTAATGTGCATTAATGTGCAATCCTGTGTTTTCTTACTTGTCCTACGAGTCTATACACGAACCGAGAGTTCTGAAGCAGGCAGTGGTGATCCGCACCTAGTTTCAGAACTAAATGACCTAATTGGTCCTTTACATACGGTCAGCGGCAAAGACGGCCACTGTATACGACTTAGATACAACTGAATTAATAAAAGCGCTCTTCTCCGGGAGGTCGGACTTTCTGTGCATGTATTAGGTCTAGAATTACCAGTTATCAAGGTGGGTGCATAAGATTCAATGAACAACAATTGATTTAATGAGCCATTCGAGGTTTCGACATAGATCGGCCTGTACTTAGACATGCATAGCTTAACCTTTGAGACAAGCATATGACTACTGACAGGATCAACAAGGTAGCTTGGACCGTTGGGTGGATGGATGGATGGATCCGGTCGCTGGGTGAGGGGGTATACATGCACACAAGCTCCGACCTTTGGGGGAAGAGCGCTTTTATTAAAAAAGTTGTGGCTAAGTAGTATACAAGGTGGCAGTTCTAGCTGCTAACTGTGGCAAACCACCCCACGGACGGGCTAAGTGGTGTTGGGCGAAAGGCGGTGGACGGTGGCCTGGAATGGGGTGGCCCGTGCTGGCCACTGACCATGGCGGATCACCCCGCGGACGGGCTAAGTGATATCGTGCGACTGGCGGTGGACGGTGGGGTGGCCACTTCTTCCAGACGACCTTCCCCGTCCCGGCCGCTGACCGTGGCGCAGCACCCCGTGAACGGGCTAAATGATGTTTGGCGACTTGTGGTCGACGGTGGCCGGGACCCGACATCCGCAACTCTGGCATCTAGCGTATATAGTATAGGGGTTGGGTAGCCTCGCCGAGAAGCCGGATGCCCCCCAAACCCCAGACACCTAATCCATCCACCCGAAGGTCCACCTACACTGATAGCTAGCTAGCTATCTAAAGTCAACGCCAAGCTACCTGGTTGATCCTGTCAGTAGTCATATGCTTCTCTCCAAGATTAAGCCATGCATATCTTGGTACAGGCCGATCTAAGGGGAAACCTCGAATGGCTTATTAAATCAGTTGTGGTTCATTGGTTCTTATCCACCCACCTGTATAACTGGTAATTCTAGAGCTAATACATGCACGGAAGCTCAGACCTCAGGGGTGAGAGCGCTTTTATTAAACAGTTCTGCACACGCACAAACACGCACAAACACACGCACAAACACACACACACACACACACACACACACACACACACACACACACACACACACACACACACACACACACACACACACACACACACAAACAAACACACACACACACACACACACACACACACACACACACACACAAACACACACACACACACACACACACACACACACACACACACACACACACACACACACACACACACACACACACACACACACACACACACACACATTATTAGTACACATTAAAGTTTTCATTAACAGTACCTTCTAAACTTTTTATTATTACGTGTCATTATTAGTACATATTAAAGTTATCATTAATAGGCACTTTTAAACTCATCATTTTTGCTATATTTTAAACATGTCAATATTAGTTTCTTCTAAACTTGTCATTATTTTTTTATTCTAAACTTATTATTACGTGTCATTATTAGTACACATTAAAGTTATCATTAATGGGATCTTGCTATATTTTGCTATATATTGCTATATTTTAAACATGTCAATATTAGTTTCTTCTAAACTTGTCATTATATCCTATTCTAGACTATTATTTGTATATCATAAACTTTTCAGTATTAGTACATTCTAAAGTTATCATTAATAGTACTTTCTAAACTTGTAATTATTACTAAGCTATCATTAATAGTTCCATCTGGAAAGAAAGAACTAACTAAATATAGCAACTTCAACAAAGACGAATAGCATTAGTATTCCATATATCTTTAGGAAAGTGAATGTATATTAAGTACTTAATATTGAAGTTAATTAAAAGTAAAGAGAGTATGATCAAAATAAACTTGCATTTTCTGGTGGTTGTGGTACTGGTCATGTGGGACAGGTGCTCTAGATGATGGTATGTCTGGATACTGCAGCGCTTGTCTTCCTTACACTTTCCTGTACTTCGTCACATCAATCATACAAAAGTAGCAGTCGTCGTGATGGTTCTTCGGCTCTCTCCATATTCTAGGAATGGCAAAAGGCATTGCCCTTCCTGTACCTCTCAGCCATCCTTCTAAGAGTAGATCGGCAGCTTCCACATGTCACATGAGGTGCCCATGGCTTGTCCTGGTCACCCATGGGCATTCCGAAATAGAGTCTGTACGCTATCCACACTTTAGCACCTCTCACGATCTTATGTAGTACTTGTTTTTTCCCAATGTAATAACCACACACATAGCAAAATGTATCAGGAGAATTTTCACATCCTCTAGTAGCCATCTTAACAGTTAAATAGTTCAGTCATTGATCTGAAAGAGAAAATTAGATAAACATTTACATAACAATTCCAAAATATACATGGTAACATTGAAATTATATGTATTTCTATAACGGTCAATGGTACAGAAAAAATAATTGCATATTTGAAATCAGCAGGAAAAATGAATTAATAAACTCTAAATAAAATACAATAAACAAAACTTTTGAAAAAAATGTTACGTTGTGTTTTTATAGAATTGTTATTGGTATCACATAGACATACAAATATTAGGTCCTTTTAATGACAACTTTGTGGAGTACTTGAGAATGTCTTAATCATTATTAATCATTAATACATTCTAAAGTGATCATAATTATTGTCCTCCTCTAAAGTTCTAGGGATATAACTATTAGAACATTTTATAATTTTCATTATAGTACTTTTGAAATATATCTAATGCTAATGTTATCATTATTAGTACTTGCTAAGTTTGATGATACCTTCTACAATTGTCATTATTAGGAAATTTCAAATATACATATCAAATTTGATATTTGTGCCATCTCAATTTATCTTTTTTTTTTGTACTTTCTCAAAATATCATTATGATATTGAGTACCTTCATTATTTGTATATTCCAAAAATGTAATTATTAGCTCATTCTGACTTTATAAGTATTATTATTAGGTTTTCATTATAGTGTTTTTAAAATGTATCATTATCAATACTGTCGACTATAACAATACCTTCTAAAGTTATTATTATTAGTACTTTCTATAGCTTCATTAGTACTTTCTAGACTTATAAATAAAATATGGTACCTTCTAAAGTTGTCATTAATAGTAATTTTTGAATATGCATTTATTATTATTTGTACCATCACAATTTATCTTTTTTTGTACTTTCTAAAAATATAATTTTGAGTACCTTCATTATGTGTATATTCCGAAAATATAATCATTAGCTCATTCTCATTATAAGTATCTTCTAAAGTTAACAACTTCTTAAGTTAATAACTTCTGAAGATATTTTTGAAGTTATTAATAACTTCAAAAGATACTTATAATGATAAAGTTAATGATAATAGTTAATGATAAAGATAGATAAAGTTTTCGTTATAGTACTTTTTAAATATATTATTAGCACTGTCGATTATACCAGTACATTCTAGTTATTATTAGAAAATTCTAAAGTTAGCATTATCAGTACTTTCTAAAATTATAAATATTACTGCTTTCTAAATTTTTATTAGTATTTTCTAAACTTACAATTAATGGTACATTTTAAAGTTGTCATTATTGGTAACTTTTAAATACACATATTAAAATTATCATTATTTGTACCATCGCAATTCATTTTTTTGTGCTTTCTAAAAATATCAGTCATTTTGAGTGCCTACATTATTTGTATATTCCGAAAATATAATTATTAGCTCATTGTATCTTTATTATTATAAGTATCTTCTGAAGTTAATATTAATAGTACCTTTTAAATTTATCATGCTTTCATTACAATATCTTTAAAACATATCATTTTTAGTACTGTCCCTTATAACATTACCTTTTTAAGTTATTAGAAAAATCTAATGTTATCATTAATAGTACGTTCTAAAATGATCTATTTTTCTATATTCTAAAAATGTCATCACTAGTATATTAAAAACTTGTCATTCTTAGTGTATCTAAACTTGTCATTATTTGTGTATTTTAAGCTTGTCATTGTTGGTATATTCTAAACTTGTCATTTTTAGTATTTTCTGTATATGTCTATTACATCTATCACTTTCTAATTTTTATTATTATTAGAATATTCTAAACTTGTTATTATTTGATACACATTAAAGTCACCATTAATAGTACCGTCTAAACTTATCATTATTAGTATATTCTAAACTTATCATTATTGGTACTATTTAACTCACTCACTCACTCCGCTGTTTGTTGAACCTCATGTAGATTCTGGTCCACCAACAGTAAGCCTCTTCATCTCCTTCGGTCCTGGGCACCTTCCATCCAGGTTGCTCTTTTATATATCTCCGCATTCATTAATAGTACCTTCTAAATTTTTGTCATAATTCGTGTATTAGTATTTTCTAAATTTTTTATGTATTCTAAACATGTCATTGGTATATTCAAAACTTGTTAATAAGTTACTATTAACAGTACGTTCTAACTTTGAGATTATCAGTATACTCCAAATTTTTTCATCGTTAATAAGCATTAAAGTTATCATTAATAGTACCTTTTAAACATAATTAGTATATTCTAAACTTGTCATTATTAGTACACATTACATTTTATTAGTACCTTGTAAACTTGTCATTAGTAGTATATTTTCAACCTGTCATTATTAGTACACATTCAAATTATTATTAATAGTGCCTTATAAGGTTCTCATTATTGATTTATTCAAAACTTTCATTATTTATTATCATTAATAGTAACTTCTACACTTATCATAATGAGTACATTCTAAACTTATCATTATTAGTATATTGTAAACTTGTCATTATTAGTATATTCTAAAGTTGTCATTATTATCAGAATATTAAACTTGACATTATTAGTATACTCAAAAATTTTCATTACTACTACACATTCAAGTTAATAGTATCTTCTCAACTTGTAATTATTGGTATATTTTAAACGACATATTCTAAATTTGTCATTATTGACTCATCATTATTATTATATTCTACATTTGTCATTAGTCATGATTACTATATTCAAAACTTCTCATTATTTGTTTACATTAAAGTTATCATTGATTATCATTGATCCACTATACATGTCGTTATTAGAATATTCTAAACATGTCACAATAACTATTTTGTAAACATATCATTATTAGTATACTCTAAACTTGTCATTTTTAGTGCATAAAGTGATATCAATAGTATCTTCTACACATGTCACTATTATTTTATTCTGAACTTGTCATTATATTCTAAGGTTGTAGTTATTAGTTATTAGTTGTCATTATTAGAATCTTCTAAACTTGTCATTACTAGTATTATCAACTTGTCATTATCAACTCGTCCGCTATAATCTAAACATGTCATTATAACAATTTTGTAAACATATCATTATTAGTATACTCTAAACTTGTCATTTTTAGTGTATTTTAAACTTGTCACTATTAAAACATAAAGTGATATTAATAGTGACACATGTCACTATTATTTTATTCTGAACTTGTCATTATATTCTAAGGTTGTAGTTATTAGTAAACTCTGAGGTTGTCATTATTAGAATCTTCTAAACTTGTCATTACTAGTATTATCAACTCGTCATTATCAACTCGTACGCTATAAATTTACAATTAATAGTTAACTTTAATGTGTACTAAAAATAACAAGTTTGAATGAAGAGTTCAGAATAAACTAACAATGACAAGTTTACAATTTACTAACATTTTACAATCTATAACTTTAATGTGTAGTAATAATGACAAGTTGATAATGAAAAGTGTATAATATACTAATAAGGACAACTTTAGAACATTCTAATGACAAGATTAGAATATTCTAATAAGAAATTTAGAAGCTACTATTAATATCTTTAATGTAAAATAGATAATACAAATTTGGAATACTAATAATGAGAAGTTTAGAATAAACTAGTTTAGAAGGTACTATTAATGAATGTGTACTAATAATGAAAAGTTTAGAATATACTAATAATGACAAGTTTAGAATATACTAATAATGACAAGTTTAGAATATACTAAAATAACTGGTTTAGGTTCAATATAATGAATACTTTGATGTGTAATAATGACAGGTTTAAAATATGATAATAATGACAACTTTAGATTACACTAATAATGACAACTTTAGAATATTCTTAAAAGTGACAAGTTTAGAATGATAGGTTTAATGACATGTCTAGAAGATACTAATAAGGACAAGTTTAGAATATATGTATAATGACAAGTACTATTAATGACAGCTTTAATTTGTACTAATAATGAGACGTTTAGAAGGTACTATTAATGATAACTTCAATGTGCACTATGATAAATTAAAAATATACTAATAATGACAAGTTTAGAATGTGCTATTAATGATAGCTTTAATGTATACTAATAATGGCAAGTTTAGAATATACTAATAATGATAATTGTAGCAAATACTAATAATTACATGAAGATATAATTCATATGAACATTTCAACTTGAACATTGTCAACATCTCATTGTTGGTAAACATTGAAGTTGGTTCAAATATTTTAAACGTTTTATTCTTAATATATTCTAATCTTGTCATAACTAATATTACTTTCTAAACTTTTCGTTGTTAGTATAATCTAAACGTGTAATCATTAGTATATTCTAAACTTGTCAGTATTAGTCTCTTCTAAACTTCTCATTATATTAAAAACATGTCTACATTGAAGTCACCATTTAAATTACCTTGTTGTTATTATTATATTCTAAACTTGTCATTATTAGTACAAATCTAAACTAAATCTAAACTTAACATTATTGGTACATATCAAAGTTATCATTTACACTACCTTCTAAACTTATTATTAGAATATTCTAAACTTGATAAAAGTTATCATTAATAATGTATTCTAATCTTTTCATTATTTTTACATTCTAAACTTGTCATTATTACTATATTCTAAACTTTTCATTATTAGTATATTCTAAACATCTCACTTTTAGTTGATATACTAAAAATGAGATATATTGTAAAATTGTCATTATTAGTGTATTCTATACTTATTATTAATATCTCCTAAACTTGTCATTATCATTAAAAATACCTTTATACATGTAATTATTAGTCTATTCTCAGCTGGTCATTCTTGTTATGTTAATAAACTTCTCATTATTAGAATACTCTAAACTTATTATAATTAGTTTATCTAAACTTATAATTTGTCATATATCCTAAACTTGTCAGTATTAGTATAATCCAACCTTGTCAATTCTAGTACAAATTATTAGTATTTCCTAAACATCTTACTTGTAGTATATTCTAATTTTGTCATTATTAGTTTATTCTAAAATATTCATCATGAGTATATTCTAAACTTGTCATTATTAGTATATTCAAAACATTTATAATTAGTATATTCTAAACTTGTCATTATTAGTTTATTCTAAAATATTCGTCATGAGTATATTCTAAACTTGTCATTATTAGTATATTCTAAACTTTTTATAATTAATATATTCTAAATTTGTCATTATTAGAACACATTAAAGTTATAATTAACAATACCTTATTTTGTTGTTGTATTGAATTTCACATTAATAGTATCCTCGATTAGTACAGACGCTCCTCAACTTACGTTTTAGTTGTTACTGTACTATACATCCGTAAATTCTATTACCGTATCTTATAAAATACCCCTAAATCATTAATTACACACATAACATTGTAAAATAGTAACATTAATTTCAAATCAATTAAATTCAAGCAACATAAATTGAGATGGTGGAGGAGGAGGGAGAGGAGGAGGAGGAGGAAGAGGCAAGGCACGTTCAGTCTGTCGTTTGTGCCATGTATAAACAATGGACGCAGCGTCATGCGTAAGTATCGTTTGAACTACGGAGAGCGCGCTAAACTAAAAAATTCACTTAAATTTTTTTACATTTTTTTTTTTTTTTACAGTCAGTTCAAACGTAAAACCGAAAAAACGTAAAACGAATGAATGTAAGTAGAGGAGCGTCTGTATGTTCTAAACTTTTAATTATTCGTATATACTAAATATGTCATTATTTGTATATTCTAATATGTTCATTGTTATAAATGATAGTACTAAAGGATAGAGCAGAGATGGGTGTGGAGGAGGAATGGGGATGGTTCAAGGAGGGAGTCTTAAAGTGTGCAAGGATGGTGTGTGGAACAAGAAGGACAGGGGGAAATAGAAGAAAGGGTAGTGAATGGTGGGATGAGGAAACAAAGAAGGCTGTAGAAGAGAAGAAGCGAGCATTCACAGATTGGTTACAAAAGAGGACAGGGGAGTCATATGAGACGTACAAAGAAAAGAAAAGAGTAGTAAAGCAAAAGGTAAAGGAGGCAAAGAGGAGAGCAGATGTGAAATGGGGTAGGAGTATGACAGAAAATTTTGAAAGTAATAAAAAGATGTTTTGGAAAGAAATTAAGAGAGGAAGAGGAGGCGAATCAAGTAGGGAAGAAAATGTAAAAGGTACAGATGGAGAGTTGATAATGGAAGAGATGGCAGTGAGGGGAAGATGGGCAGAATATTTTAGGGAGTTGCTGAATGTGAAGGAGGATAGGGAAGGAAAGATAGCTGCAGTGGGAAATGCGAAGAAAATGAGAGTGATGAGTGAGGAGAATGGAGGAGAAATAAGGAAGGCAGCTGTAAAGATGATGAAAGCAGGTAAGGCACCTGGTCTGGATGGATGTCATGCAGAATGTCTGAAAAAGGGAGGTGCAGTGATGGTGGACTGGTTGGTGAGGTTATTTAATGTTTGCTGGAGAGAGGGTAGAGTACCGGAGGACTGGAGTAGTGCCTGTATAGTTCCTCTTTACAAGGGAAAAGGGGACAAGTGTGAATGTAGTAATTTCAGAGGGATTAGCCTGTTGAGTGTAGTAGGGAAGGCTTATGGGAGGATCTTAATTGAGAGGATTAGGAGAGGAACAGAGGGAGTAATTGGTGAGGAACAGTGTGGATTTAGGACGGGTAGAGGTTGTGTAGATCAGATCTTTGTGGTAAGACAGATATGTGAGAAAGCTATAGGAAAGGGGAAGGATGTTTTTGGGCTTTCATGGATCTGGAAAAGGCTTATGATAGGGTAGACAGAAAGGCACTGTGGGAGGTTATACAGATTTATGGGATAGGAGGAAAGCTTTTGGGAGCTGTCAAGAGTTTTTATGAGAGTAGTAGAGCATGTGTTAGGATTAGAAATGGAGAGAGTGAGTGGTTTGAAGTAAAGGTGGGACTTCGTCAAGGATGCGTTATGTCGCCCTGGCTGTTCAACTTATACATGGATGGGGTGGTGCGAGAGGTGAATGCTAGGGTAGTGAGTCAGGGATTGGAGATGGTTAAAGAAAATGGAGAAAAGTGGGAGGTGAGCCAGCTGTTGTTTGCGGACGACACTGCGCTTGTGGCAGGGTCAGAGGAGGGATTGAGGAAGCTGGTGGCAGAGTTTGGGAGAGTATGTGATAGAAGAAAGCTAAAGATAAATGTGGGTAAAAGTAAGATGATGAGATGTACAAGGGGTGAAAGTGGCAGTAGACTGGAAGTGAACATTAAGGGAGAGCGACTGGAGGAAGTGGATAGTTTTAGATACTTGGGTGCAAGTGTAGCAGGAAAAGGTGGAGTGAAGGTGGAGGTAGAATGTAGATTGAGAGAAGCGAGTAAATGCCTTGGTGGTTTAAAGAGTGTAATGAGGAATAGACATTTGGGAATGGATGCGAAGAGGAGACTGTATGAAGGAGTGATTGTGCCAACAGCACTGTATGGGGCAGAAACGTGGAACATAAGAGAAGAAGAGAGAAGGAGTTTGAATGTGTTTGAGATGAGGTGTCTGAGAAGTATGGTGGGGGTTACTAGGCTAGATAGAGTGAGAAATGAGGAGGTGAGGAGGAGAACAGGGGTGAAAAAGGATTTGGGAGATAGGGTTGATGAAAGAATATTAGGATGGTTTGGACACATGGAAAGAATGAGTGAAGAAAGACTAGTAAAAGAGGTATGGAAGGTAGATGTGGAGGGAGTGAACATGAGGGGACGTCCTAGGATGAGGTGGATGGATGGGGTGAAGGGGGCTTTGGGGAAGAGGGGAATGTCTGTTGAGGAAGGAAGGGAGAGGACGGAAGACAGAGGTGAGTGGAGAATGGTTGTATATGGATGATGTTGTTACTGCATGAGGAGGAATGGGCGGGGAAGTGAGGGGTGGGGTAGTATGTGTGAGTAAATTTTGACGCAGCCCGAAGGGATTTCTCCCCGTCCTCGCCTTATATGCAAAGGGGGACGGAGAGGGGGGGTCGCCGATTAAATGAAGCGGCCTCGCTGTGGATGTACTGTGTCTTGCGACACTGCTTCTGACCCAGGGCGGTGGGCAGGGTGCAGGGATGACCCGTCATCCAGGAGGTGCTCAGATGAGAGGAAGGGTGGGAGGGGTGTGGAGTGTATTTAGGGATGAAATGGGTGGGAGTGTTTTTATGCCTTCCCCTTTTTGGCTACCTCCCTTGGAAGGGTGAAAAAGCCTTGGTATATGTATGTATGTACTTTCTAAACTTGCCATTATTTGTGTGGTCTAAATTTATTATATTTTAAAGTTGTCATTATTAGTCTATTCTAATTTTTTCCTTATTAGTATTATCTAAACTTGTATATTCTAAACCTTTTATTAAAGATATCATTAATTGTAATTTCCAAACTTATCATTATTAGTATATCCTAAACTTTTTCATTATTAATGCCGTTTAAATTTATTATTACTACCTTCTAAAGATATATTTGTTAGTAAGTTCAATAAACTATCTCAAGTATATTATTATTAGTAACTTCAAAAGTTATAATTATTGGTAGCTTCTAAAGTTATTAGTACCTTCCAAATTCATCATTATTAATACATTCTGAAATTATCATTATCACCATTATTACTACTTTTATTGTCACTATTAGTATATCCAAAAGTAATTATTGTTCTACCTTCTAAAGTCGTATATTAGTAATTACTGAATATATCGTTTTAGGTATCTTCAAAAGTTAGCATTATTACTTTCTAAAATTATCATTATAATTATCATTAACATCTAATGTAATGCCTTGTAAAATTAACATTATTAATACCTTCTCAAATTATCATTATTATGACATTTTAAAATTACCACGTTTAGTACCTACAAATGTTTTGTATCTCGTAAAGATATCATTATTAGTACCCTAAAAGTATACATTCTGATATTATCATTAATAATTACTTTCTAAAATTATCATTATAATTATCATTAACATCTAATGTAATGCCTTGTAAAATTAACATTATTAAAACCTTCCCAAATTATCATTATTATGACATTTTAAAATTACCACTTCAAATGTTTCGTATCTCGTAAAGATATCATTATTAGTATACAATTTTAATACATTCTGATATTATCATTAATAATGTCTAATGCATTAGTATTGTCCAATCTCTCTTAGTACCTTCTAGTTATATTCATTTGTACCTTCTAAAGTTATAATTAGTATCACATAGAATTACAAATAGGTCCTTATAAAATTATCGTTATTACTTTCTAAAGTTATCATTATCATTAACTTCTAATGTAATCATTATTACAGCCTTGTAAATTTAACATGATTAATACCTTTTCAAATTACCATTATTCTCAAGTATATTATTATTAGTAACTTCAAAAGCTTCTAAAGTGCCTTCCAAATTCATCATTATTATTACCTTTTGAAATTATCATTATCACCATTATTACTACTTTTATTGTCAATACTATTAGTATATCCAGAAGTAATTATTGTTTTACCTTCTAAAGTCGTATATTAGTAATTAGGTATCTTCAAAAGTTAGCATTATTACTTTCTAAAATTATCATTATAATTATCATTAAAATCTAATGTAATGCCTTGTGGAATTAACATTATTAATACCTTCTCAAATTATCGTTATTATGACATTTTAAAATTACCACGTTTAGTACCTTCAAATGTTTTGTATCTCGTAAAGATACCATTATTATTACCCTAAAAGTATACAATTTTAATACATTCTGATATTATCATTAATAATTATTCTAAAGTTATCATTATAATCATCATTAACATCTAATGTAATGCCTTGTAAAATTAACATTATTAATACCTTCTCAAATTATCATTATTATGACATTTTAGAATTATCACTTTTAGTACCTTCAAATGTTTTGTATCTCGTAAAGATATCATTATTAGTACACTAAAAGTATACAATTTTAATACATTCTGATATTATCATTAATAATGTCTAATGCATTAGTATTGTCTAATCTCTCTTAGTGCCTTCTAGTTATATTCACATAGAATTACAAATATTAGGTCCTTATAAAATTATCGTTATTACTTTCTAAAGTTATCATTATCATTAACTTCTAATGTAATCATTATTACAGCCTTGTAAATTTTACATGATTAATACCTTGTCAAATTACCATTATCATGACATTTTAAAGTTATCATTTTTAGTACCTTCAAATGTTTTGTATTTTGTAAAGATATCATTATACCTTCTAGGTATGCAATTATTAATACCTTTTAATATTATCATTAATATTTTCAGAATGTATTAATATTTCATTTATACCTTCTAGAATTATTATTGGTATCACATAGAAATACAAATATTAGGTCCTTTTAATGAGAATGTCTTAAATTTATCATTATTAATCATTAATACATTCTAAAGTGATCATAATTATTGTCCTCCTCTAAAGTTCTAGGGATATAACTATTAGAACATTTTATAATTTTCATTATAGTACTTTTGAAATATATCATTATTAGTGCTGGCTAATATAACAGTAACTTCTAGTTATTATTAGAAAATTCTAATGCTATCACTATTAGTACCTACCAATGTTTATTAGTATATTATTAGTACCATTATTATTACTTGCTAAGTTTGATGGCACCTTCTACAATTGTCATTATTAGGAAATTTCAAATATACATATCATTATGAAGGTACTCATACAAAACATTTGAAGGTACTAAAAATGATAACTTTAAAATGTCATGATAATGGTACTAATTATTTGAAATACAACTTCTAGTTATTATTAGAAAATTCTAATGCTATCACTATTAGTACCCACCAATAGGTATATTATTAGTACCATTATTAGTACTTGCTAAGTTTGATGGTACTTTCTACAATTGTCATTATTAGGAAATTTCAAATATACATATGAAATTAATATTTGTGCCATCTCAATTTATCTTTTTTTTTGTGCTTTTTCAAAATATCATTATGATATTGAGTACCTTCATTATTTGTATATTCCAAAAATGTAATTATTAGCTCATTCTGACTTTATAAGTGTTATTATTAGGTTTTCATTAGTGTTTTTAAAATGTATCATTATCAATACTGTCGACTATAACAATACCTTCTGTTATCATTATTAGTACCTTCTAAAGTTATCATTATTAGTACTTTCTATAGTTTCATTAGTACTTTCTAGACTTATATATAAAATATGGTACCTTCTAAAGTTGTCATTATTAGTAACTTTTGAATATGCATTTATTATTATTTGTACCATCACAATTTATCTTTTTTGTACTTTCTAAAAATATAATTTTGAGTACCTTCATTATCTGTATATTCCGAATATA
Source organism: Oratosquilla oratoria (assembly GCF_046742065.1). NCBI lineage: Eukaryota > Metazoa > Arthropoda > Malacostraca > Stomatopoda > Squillidae > Oratosquilla > Oratosquilla oratoria. The sequence goes on from NC_134798.1 coordinate 14,471,307, forward strand.
TAATCATTAGCTCATTCTCATTATAAGTATCTTCTGAAGTTAACAACTTCTTAAGTTAATAACTTCTGAAGATATTTTTGAAGTTATTAATAACTTCAGAAGATACTTATAATGATCAAGTTAATGATAATAGTTAATGATAAAGTTTTCGTCATAGTACTTTTTAAAGATATCATTATTAGTACTGTCGATTATAACAGTGCATTCTAGAGTTATAATAGAATATTCTAATGTTAGCATTATCAGTACTTTCTAAAATTGCACAATGTAACACATGTTTTGTTTATTTGTATTTGTTTATGTTTATATATGTATTTCGTGTCACTGAATCTAAATATCATATTAGTTTTGACGTAACATCGATATTTCTTTATTTATTCTTGATTTTATAATTTATTTTTATATACGCAGCCTTTCTCTACAGTAGTTAATTGATTCAATCTACTTTAGCATTCTAAGGATAATTATACAACATCTAGTATTTTTTTCATAATATGAAGTGTATTTAAGAGCTACAATATTAGTAAGAACAAAATAAACAACACAACTTTGCACTGCAAGTGTTTTGATGACTTTTCTCATGATTAGAAGTGCTTTGACGATCGAGATTTTCTAGAATGCATGCTTTCGTCTTTTCTTACTAGTGACCATATGTAATCTCCCATCATAGCAGTATTCCATCGTCCTTGATATCTTCTTTCCATAGTTGCGTATCCTGATTAAATCTCTCGCCATGCTCCTCACTGACAGCCCCCAAGTTTTCGGGGAAGAAATCTAGGTGAGAATGCAAGAAATGTATCTTCAAGGACATACGACAACCAAGTTTCCTGAAGTTCTCAAAAAGCTTTCCCACTATTTGTTTATAATTAGGGTCCTTGTGATTTCCTAGGAATCCACGAACTACATCACGAAATGAACACCAAGCTTCTCTTTCAACTTTCGTCATCGCTCTTTCCAGTTTCTCCGACTTCAACATTTTGTTTACCTGGGGTCCAACAAATATACCACCCTTGAGCTTAGCCTCAGATAGCTTGGGAAACACGAGACAAATTTCTTGGAAAGTTTCGCCTCCAAAATCCAAAGCCTTCACAAACTGTTTAATTAACCCTAGTTTGATATGAAGTGGGGGGGTAATAAAACTTTTTTCGAATCTACTAGAGGCTGTCTGAGAACATTTAACATTCCTGGCTGCAGTTCAACTCTTGGGGGCCAATGAACTTTATTATAATGATCATCATCAGCCCTGCTGTCCCATAAACAAAGAAAACAGGAATACTTTGTGTATCACCCTTGTAAGCCAAGCAAAAAGGCTAGCATCTTGAAATCACCACAAACATCCCATTTGAATTCAGCATAATTGATTTTTTCAAGAAGCTGTTTGACATTATGATAGTTTTCTTTCTTCTGTACTGAGTGTGCAAGAGGCAAAGATGGGTTTTTATTTCCATTGTGGAGCAATACTGCTTTGAGACTTCGTGTTGAGCTATCTATGAACAGTCGCCATTCTGCAGGATCATGTTCGAGTCCAAGTGCTGTAAACAAACCAGTAACATCCTTACAATAACACATATCATCACTAAAGTCATAGTAAATGACTTCATGTCGTTTTCGGTACACAGATGTCCTGCAGTCTTCTCCTAGTAGATTCCATTCTTTCATCCTTGATGTAATAAGCTCAGCTCCTGACTTAGTAAGACCTAAGTCTCTGATTAAGTCATCTAGCTCACTCTGACTTGGAAAGTGAGGCTCCGAAGTCGTTCTTAGTGCGAAATCTTCGTCTCCCATTTCATGGCTGCTGCTACCTGCTGACCCTTCAGATGAAATTTCCATTGCATCTTCCATCTGGAAAGAAAGAAATAAATATAGCAACTTCAACAAAGACGAATAGCATTAGTATTCCATATATCTTTAGGAAAGTGAATGTATATTAAGTACTTAATATTGAAGTTAATTAAAAGTAAAGAGAGTATGATCAAAATAAACTTGCATTTTCTGGTGGTTGTGGTACTGGTAAGCTATCATCATGTGGGACAGGTGCTCTAGATGATGGTATGTCTGGATACTGCAGAGCTTGTCTTCCTTTCACTTTCCTGTACTTCGTCACATCAATCATACAAAAGTAGCAGTCGTCGTGATGGTTCTTCGGCTCTCTCCATATTCTAGGAATGGCAAAAGGCATTGCCCTTCCTGTACCTCTCAGCCATCCTTCTAGAGTAGATCGGCAGCTTCCACATATCACATGAGGTGCCCATGGCTTGTCCTGGTCACCCATGGGCATTCCGAAATAGAGTCTGTACCACACTTTAGCACCTCTCACGATCTTATGTAGTACTTGTTTTTTCCCAATATAATAACCACACACATAGCAAAATGTATCAGGAGAATTTTCACATCCTCTAGTAGCCATCTTAACAGGTAAATAGTTCAGTCATTGATCTGAAAGAGAAAATTAGATAAACATTTAGTAGCAGACCACATAACAATTCCAAAATATACATGGTAACATTGAAATTATATGTATTTCTATAACGGTCGATGATACAGAAAACATAATTGCATATTTGAAATCAGCAGGAAAAATGGATTAATACACTCTAAATAAAATACAATAAACAAAACTTTTGAAAAAAATGTTACGTTGTGTTTTTAATACCTTTTAATATTATCATTAATATTTTCAGAATGTATTAATATTTCATTTATACCTTCTAGAATTATTATTGGTATCACATAGAAATACAAATATTAGGTCCTTTTAATGACAACTTTGTGGAGTACTTGAGTATGTCTTAAATTTATCATTATCAATCATTAATACATTCTAAAGTGATCATAATTATTGTCCTCCTCTAAAGGAGGCTAATATAACAGTAACTTCTAGTTATTATTAGAAAATTCTAATGCTAATGTTATCATTATTAGTACTTGCTAAGTTTGATGATACCTTCTACAATTGTCATTATTAGGAAATTTCAAATATACATATCAAATTTGATATTTGTGCCATCTCAATTTATCTTTTTTTTTTTTTTTGCTTTCTCAAAATATCATTATGATATTGAGTACCTTCATTATTTGTATATTCCAAAAATGTAATTATTAGCTCATTCTGACTTTATAAGTATTATTATTAGGTTTTCATTATAGTGTTTTTAAAATGTATCATTATCAATACTGTCGACTATAACAATACCTTCTGTTATACCTTCTAAAGTTATTATTATTAGTACTTTCTATAGTTTCATTAGTACTTTCTAGACTTATAAATAAAATATGGTACCTTCTAAAGTTGTCATTAATAGTAATTTTTGAATATGCATTTATTATTATTTGTACCATCACAATTTATCTTTTTTTGTACTTTCTAAAAATATAATTTTGAGTACCTTCATTATCTGTATATTCCGAAAATATAATCATTAGCTCATTCTCATTATAAGTATCTTCTGAAGTTAACAACTTCTTAAGTTAATAACTTCTGAAGATATTTTTGAAGTTATTAATAACTTCAGAAGATACTTATAATGATAAAGTTAATGATAATAGTTAATGATAAAGATAGATAAAGTTTTCGTTATAGTACTTTTTAAAGATACTATTAGCACTGTCGATTATACCAGTACATTCTAGAGTTATTATTAGAAAATTCTAAAGTTAGCATTATCAGTACTTTCTAAAATTATCAATATTACTTTCTAAAGTTTTATTAGTGTTTTCTAAACTTACAATTAATGGTACATTTTAAAGTTGTCATTATTGGTAACTTTTAAATACACATATTAAAATTATCATTATTTGTACCATCCCAATTCATTTTTTTGTACTTTCTAAAAATATCATTGTCATTTTGAGTGCCTACATAATTTGTATATTCCGAAAATATAATTCTTAGCTCATTGTAACTTTATTATTATAAGTATCTTCTGAAGTTAATATTAATAGTACCTTTTAAATTTATCACTATTTGGCTTTCATTACAATATCTTTAAAATATATCATTTTTAGTACTGTCCCTTATGACATTACCTTTTTAAGTTATTATGAAAATCTAATGTTATCATTAAGAGTACGTTCTAAAATTATCTATTTTACTATATTCTAAAAATGTCATCACTAGTATATTAAAAACTTGTCATTCTTAGTGTATTCTAAACTTGTCATTATTTGTGTATTTTAAACTTGTCATTGTTGGTATATTCTAAACTTGTCATTTTTAGTATTTTCTGTATATGTCTGTTACACATTAAACCTATCGTTAATAGCACTTTCTAATTGTTATTATTATTAGAATATTCTAAACTAATTATTTGTTATCATCTTCTTCGGTCCTGGGCACCTTCCATCCAGGTTGCTGTATTTATTCCTCTTTTATCTCCGCATTCATTGATAGCACCTTCTAAAGTTTTGTCATAATTTGTGTATTCTAACTTGCCATTATTAGTATTTTCTAAACTTTTTATATATTCTAAACATGTCATTGGTATATTCAAAACTTGTCGTTATTCATACATTCTAAACTTGTCATTATTAATATATTCTAAACTTGTTATTAGAACACAATAAGTTACTATTAACAGTACGTTCTAACTTTGAGATTATCAGTATATTCCAAATTTTTTCATCGTTAATAAGCATTAAAGTTATCATTAATAGTACCTTTTAAACATAATTAGTATATTCTAAACTTGTCATTATTAGTACACATTAAATTTTATTAGTACCTTGTAAACTTGTCATTAGTAGTATATTTTCAACCTGTCATTATTAGTACACATTAAAATTATTATTAATAGTGCCTTACAAGGTTCTCATTATTGATTTATTCAAAACTTTCATTATTAGTATACATTTGTTATCATTAATAGTAACTTCTACACTTATCATAATTAGTACATTCTAAACTTATCATTATTAGTATATTGTAAACTTATTAGTATATTCTAAAGTTGTCATTATTAGAATATTAAACTTGACATTATTAGTATACTCAAAAATTTTCATTACTACTACACATTCAAGTTAATAGTATCTTCTCAAACTTGTAATTATTGGTATATTTTAAACGACATATTCTAAATTTGTCATTATTGACTCATTATTATAATAATCTACATTTGTCATTAGTCATGATTACTATATTCAAAGCTTCTCATTATTTGTTTACATTAAAGTTATCATTGATTATCATTGATCCACTATACATGTCGTTATTAGAATATTCTAAACATGTCATTATAACAATTTTGTAAACATATCATTATTAGTATACTCTAAACTTGTCATTTTTAGTGTATTTTAAACTTGTCACTATTAAAACATAAAGTGATATTAATAGTATCTTCTACACATGTCACTATTATTTTATTCTGAACTTGTCATTATATTCTAAGGTTGTCATTATTAGAATCTTCTAAACTTGTCATTACTAGTATTATCAACTCGTCATTATCAACTCATACGCTGTAAATTCACTATTAATAGCTAACTTTAATGTGTACTAAAAATAACGAGTTTGAATGAAGAGTTCAGAATAAACTAACAATGACAAGTTTACAATTGACTAACATTTTACAATTTATAACTTTAATGTGTAGTAATAATAACAAGTTAATAATGAAAAGTGTATAATTTACTAATAAGGACAATTTTAGAACATTCTAATAATGACAAGATTAGAATATTCTAATAACAAATTTAGAAGCTACTATTAATATCTTTAATGTAAAATAGATAATACAAATTTGGAATACTAATAATGAGAAGTTTAGAATATACTAGTTTAGAAGGTACTATTAATGATAACACTAATGTGTACCAATAATGAAAAATTTAGAATATACTAATAATGACAAGTTTAGAATATACTAAAATAACTGGTTTAGGTTCAATATAATGAATACTTTGATGTGTAATAACGACAAGTTTAAAATATGATAATAATGACAACTTTAGATTACACTAATAATGACAACTTTAGAATATACTTTGAAGTGACAAGTTTAGAATGATAAGTTTAATGTGTGCTAATATTGACATGTATACTAATAATGAAGAGCTTAGAATATCTAATAATGACAATTTTAGCATATACTAATAATGACAAGTTTAAAAGGTATTAATGACAGAATTCATGTGTACTAATAATGACAAGTTGAGAAGGTTTTTAATGTCTACTAAAAATGACAAGAATATACTAATATTAAGTTGATAATATACTAATAATCATAAGTTTAGAAGGTGCTATATGACTACTAAAAATGACAAGAATATACTAATATTAAGTTGATAATATACTAATAATCATAAGTTTAGAAGGTGCTATTAATGATAACTTGAATGTGCACTAATAATGACAAGTTTTGAGCATACTAAAAATGACAGGTAAGAATATATTAATAATGGCAGGTATAGAATATACTAATAATCAAAGTTTTTAAATATACTAATAAAGACGAGTTTAGAATATTCTAAGTTGAGGAGGTATTATTAAAGATAATATATACTAATAATGACAGGTCTAGAAGATACTAATAAGGACAAGTTTAGAATATATGTATGATGACAAGTACTATTAATGATAGCTTTAATTTGTACTAATAATGAGACGTTTAGAAGGTACTATTAATGATAACTTCAATGTGCACTATGGTAAATTGAAAATATACTAATAATGACAAGTTTAGAATGTGCTATTAATGATAGCTTTAATGTATACTAATAATGGCAAGTTTAGAATATACTAATAATGATATTTGTAGCAAATACTAATAATTACATGAAGATATAATTCATATGAACATTTCAACTTGTCATAATTAGCATATTCTACACATCTCATTGTTGGTAAACATTGAAGTTGGTTCAAATATCTTAAACGTTTTATTCTTAATATATTCTAATCTTGTCATGATTAATATTACTTTCTAAACTTTTCGTTGTTAGTATAATCTAAACGTGTAATCATTAGTATATTCTAAACTTGTCAGTATTAGTCTCTTCAAACTTCTCATTATATTAAAAACATGTCTACATTGAAGTCACCATTTTAAATTACCTTGTTGTTATTATTATATTCTAAACTTGTCATTATTAGTACAAATCTAAACTAAATCTAAACTTAACATTATTGGTTATCATTTACACTACCTTCTAAACTTGTTATTATTAGAATATTCTAAACTTGATAAAAGTTATCATTAATAATGTATTCTAATCTTTTCATTATTTTTACATTCTAAACTTGTCATTATTAAATATATTCTAAACTTTCATTATTAGTATATCCTAAACATCTCATTTTTAGTTGATATACTAAAAATGAGATATATTGTAAAATTGTCATTATTAGTGTATTCTATACTTGTCATTATTAATATCTCCTAAACTTATCATTATCATTAAGAATACCTTTATACATGTAATTATTAGTCTATTCTCAGCTTGTCATTCTTGTTATGTTAATAAACTTCTCATTATTACAATACTCTAAACTTATCCTAAACTTGTCAGTATTAGTATAATCCATTCCTGTCAATTCTAGTACAAATTATTAGTATTTCCTAAACATCTTACTTGTAGTATATTCTAATTTTGTCATTATTAGTTTATGTGAGATGTGGGTCTTTGTAAGTGCATATGGGCCTGGCAGTGAGAAGAGCATGGAAGAAAGGGAGGCCTTTTGGATAGATTTAAATGAGTGCATAGAGGGTTTAGGAAGAAATGTCAATGTAATAGTACTGGGAGACCTTAATGCTAGGGTGGGAAATGGTCCAATTGATGGAGTGGTTGGGAAGTGTGGAGTTCCAGGAAAGAATCGTAGAGGAGAGTTGATGGTGGAAATGTGTCTAGAAAGACAGTTGATGATAGTAAATACAGTGTTTCGGAAGAAAGTCAAGCATAAGTACACATGGGAGAGGGTGGTGGAGGGAAGGGTGGTAGATAGAGCGCTAATGGACTATGTAGTGGTAAATAAGATTATGATAGGAAGAGTTAAGGATGTACATGTGCTAAGGGGAGAGGGTGGGGGAATATCAGATCATTTTTTGGTGGAAGGTAAGCTGAGAGTGGAGGATAGATGGAGAAGGAGGAAAGGGACAAAAGGTAGGGAGGTTCTTAGAGTGAACTCCTTGAATGAAAAGGAAAAGGAGAAGGAGTACGAAAAGAAGCTGAAGGAGGAGTGGGAGGGAGTAAAGGATAGAACAGAGATGGGTGTGGAGGAGGAATGGGGATGGTTCAAGGAGGGAGTCTTAAAGTGTGCAAGGATGGTGTGTGGAACAAGAAGGACAGGGGGAAATAGAAGAAAGGGTAGTGAATGGTGGGATGAGGAAACGAAGAAGGTTGTAGAAGAGAAGAAGCGAGCATTCACAGATTGGTTACAAAAGAGGACAGGGGAGTCATATGAGACGTACAAAGATAAGAAAAGAGAAGTAAAGCAAAAGGTAAAGGAGGCAAAGAGGAGAGCAGATGTGAAATGGGGTAGGAGTATGACAGAAAATTTTGAAAGTAATAAAAAGATGTTTTGGAAAGAAATTAAGAGAGGAAGAGGAGGCGAATCAAGTAGGGAAGAAAAGGTAAAAGGTACGGATGGAGAGATGATAATGGAAGAGATGGCAGTGAGGGGAAGATGGGCAGAATATTTTAGGGAGTTGCTGAATGTGAAGGAGGATAGGGAAGGAAAGATAGCTGCAGTGGAAAATGCGAAGAAAATGAGAGTGATGAGTGAGGAGAATGGAGGAGAAATAAGGAAGGATGAGGTGAAGGCAGTTGTAAAGATGATGAAAGCAGGTAAGGCACCTGGTCTGGATGGATGTCATGCAGAATGTCTGAAAAAGGGAGGTTCAATGATGGTGGACTGGTTGGTGAGGTTATTTAATGTTTGCTGGAGAGAGGGTAGAGTACCGGAGGACTGGAGTAGTGCCTGTATAGTTCCTCTTTACAAGGAAAAAGGGGACAAGTGTGAATGTAGTAATTTCAGAGGGATTAGCCTGTTGAGTGTAGTAGGGAAGGCTTATGGGAGGATCTTAATTGAGAGGATTAGGAGAGGAACAGAAGGAGTAATTGGTGAGGAACAGTGTGGATTTAGGACGGGTAGAGGTTGTGTAGATCAGATCTTTGTGGTAAGACAGATATGTGAGAAAGCTATAAGAAAGGGGAAGGATGTTTTTGGGGCTTTTATGGATCTGGAAAAGGCTTATGATAGGGTAGACTGTGGGAGGTTATGCAGATTTATGGGATAGGAGGAAAGCTTTTGGGAGCTGTCAAGAGTTTTTATGAGAGTAGTAGAGCATGTGTTAGGATTAGAAATGGAGAGAGTGAGTGGTTTGAAGTAAAGGTGGGACTTCGTCAAGGATGCGTTATGTCGCCCTGGCTGTTCAACTTATACATGGATGGGGTGGTGCGAGAGGTGAGTCAGGGATTGGAGATGGTTAAAGAAAATGGAGAAAGGTGGGAGGTGAGCCAGCTGTTGTTTGCGGACGACACTGCGCTTGTGGCAGGGTCAGAGGAGGGATTGAGGAAGCTGGTGGCAGAGTTTGGGAGAGTATGTGATAGAAGAAAGCTAAAGATAAATGTGGGTAAAAGTAAGATGATGAGATGTACAAGGGGTGAAAGTGGCAGTAGACTGGAAGTGAACATTAAGGGAGAGCAACTGGAGGAAGTGGATAGTTTTAGATACTTGGGTGCAAGTGTAGCAGGAAAAGGTGGAGTGAAGGTGGAGGTAGAATGTAGATTGAGAGAAGCCTTGGTGGTTTAAAGAGTGTAATGAGGAATAGACATTTGGGAATGGATGCGAAGAGGAGACTGTATGAAGGAGTGATTGTGCCAACAGCACTGTATGGGGCAGAAACGTGGAACATAAGAGAAGAAGAGAGAAGGAGTTTGAATGTGTTTGAGATGAGGTGTCTGAGAAGTATGGTGGGGGTTACTAGGCTGGATAGAGTGAGAAATGAGGAGGTGAGGAGGAGAACAGGGGTGAAAAGGGATTTGGGAGATAGGGTTGATGAAAGAATATTGGGATGGTTTGGACACATGGAAAGAATGAGTGAAGAAAGACTAGTAAAAGAGGTATGGAAGGCAGATGTGGAGGGAGTGAACATGAGGGGACGTCCTAGGATGAGGTGGATGGATGGGGTGAAGGGGGCTTTGGGGAAGAGGGGAATGTCTGTTGAGGAAGGAAGGGAGAGGACGGAAGACAGAGGTGAGTGGAGAATGGTTGTATATGGATGATGTTGTGATTGCATGAGGAGAAATGGGCGGGGGGTGGGGGGTGGGGTAGTATGTGTGAGTAAATTTTGACGCAGCCCGAAGGGATTTCTCCCCGTCCTCGCCTTATATGCAAAGGGGGACGGAGAGGGGGGGTCGCCGATTAAATGAAGCGGCCTTGCTGTGGATGTGCTGTGTCTTGCGACAATGCTTCTGACCCAGGGCGGTGGGCAGGGTGCAGGGATGACCCGTCATCCAGGAGGTGCTCAGATGAGAGGAAGGGTGGGAGGGATGTGGAGTGTATTTGGGGATGTAATGGGTGGGAGTGTTTTTGTGCCTTTCCCTTTTTGGCTACCTCCCTTGGAAGGGGGAAAAAGCCTTGGTATATGTATGTATGTATGTATGTAGTTTATTCTAAAATATTCATCATGAGTATATTCTAAACTTGTCATTATTAGTATATTCTAAACATTTATCATTAGTATATTCTAAACTTGTCATTATTAGTTTATTCTACAATATTCATCATGAGTATATTCTAAACTTGTCATTATTAGTATATTCTAAACTTTTTATAATTAATATATTCTAAATTTGTCATTATTAGAACACATTAAAGTTATTTTTTGGTTGTATTAAATTTCACATTAATAGTATCTTCGAAACTTGTCATTATTAGTATATTCTAAATTTTGTCATTATTAGTATGTTCTAAACTTTTAATTATTCGTATGTACTAAATATGTCATTATTTGTATATTCTAATATGTTCATTGTAATAAATGATAGTACTTTCTAAACTTGTTATTATTTGTGTGGTCTAAATTTATTATATTCTAAAGTTGTCATTATTAGGCTATTCTAAAATTCTCCTTATTAGTATTATCTAAACTTGTATATTCTAAACCTTTTATTAAAGATATCATTAATTGTAATTTCCAAACTTATCATTATTAGTATATCCTAAACTTGTCATTATTAGTATATTATAAACTAGTCATTATTAGTATACTCTAAACTTCTCATTGACAGAAAATTTTAAACTTGTCATTATTACTATATTCGAAACTTTTCATTATTAGTATATCCTAAATATATCATTATTAGTATATTCTAGATTTTTCATTATTAGTATATTCTAACCTTGTTGTTAGTACACACTCAATTTGTCATTAATGTGCAATCCTGTGTTTTCTTACTTGTCCTACGAGTCTATACACGAACCGAGAGTTCTGAAGCAGGCAGTGGTGGTCCGCACCTAGTTTCAGAACTAAATGACCTAATTGGTCCTTTACATACGGTCAGCGGCAAAGACGGCCACTCTGTATACGACTTAGATACAACTGAATTAATAAAAGCGCTCTTCTCCGGGAGGTCGGACTTTCCGTGCATGTATTAGGTCTAGAATTACCAGTTATCCAGGTGGGTGCATAAGATTCAATGAACAACAATTGATTTAATGAGCCATTCGAGGTTTCGACATAGATCGGCCTGTACTTAGACATGCATAGCTTAATCTTTGAGACAAGCATATGACTACTGACAGGATCAACAAGGTAGCTTGGACCGTTGGGTGGATGGATGGATGGATGGATCCGGTCGCTGGGGGTGGGGGGTATACATGCACACAAGCTCCGACCTTTGGGGGAAGAGCGCTTTTATTAAAAAAGTTGTGGCTAAGTAGTATACAGGGTGGCAGTTCTAGCTGCTAACTGTGGCAAACCACCCCACGGACGGGCTAAGTGGTGTTGGGCGAAAGGCGGTGGACGGTGGCCTGGAATGGGGTGGCCATTTCTTTCAGCCGACATACCCCGTGCTGGCCACTGACCATGGCGGATCACCCCGCGGACGGGCTAAGTGATATCGTACGACTGGCGGTGGACGATGGGGTGGCCACTTCTTCCAGACGACTTTCCCCGTCCCGGCCGCTGACCGTGGCGCAGCACCCCGTGAACGGGCTAAATGATGTTTGGCGACTTGTGGTCGACGGTGGCCGGGACCCGACATCCGCAACTCTGGCATCTAGCGTATATAGTATAGGGGTTGGGTAGCATCGCCGAGGGGCCGGATGCCCCCCAACCCTAGACACCTAATCCATCCACCCGACGGTCCACCTACACTGATAGCTAGCTAGCTATCTAAAGTCAACACCAAGCTACCTGGTTGATCCTGTCAGTAGTCATATGCTTCTCTCCAAGATTAAGCCATGCATATCTTGGTACAGGCCGATCTAAGGGGAAACCTCGAATGGCTTATTAAATCAGTTGTGGTTCATTGGTTCTTATCCACCCACCTGTTTAACTGGTAATTCTAGAGCTAATACATGCACGGAAGCTCCGACCTCAGGGGTGAGAGCGCTTTTATTAAACAGTTATGGATAAGTAGTATACAGGGTGGCCGTCCTGGCCGCTGACCGTGGCAGACCACCCCGCATACTGGCTAAGTGATGTTGGGCGACTGGCGGTGGACGGTGGCTGGGAATGGGATGGCCACTTCTTTCAGCCGACGTGCCCCGTCTCGACTGCTGACTATGACGGAGCACCCCGCGGACGGACTAAGTGATGCTAGGCGAATGGCGGTGGTCGGTGGCCGGGAATGGTATGGCCAATTCTTTCGTCCGATGTGCCCCGTTCCGGCCGCTGACCGTGGCGCAGCACTCCGCGGACGGGCTAAGTGATGTTGGGCGACTGGCGGTCGACGGTGGACGGGACCCGACATCTGAAACGCTGGCATCTCGTGTATATAGTATACGGGGTGGTTAGTCTCGGCCGAGAGGATAGATGCCCCCCACCTCCAGCGACTGGATCCATCCATCCATCCATCCACCTGACGGTCCACCTACACAGATAGCTAGCTAGATAGCGTCAATGCCAAGCTACCTGGTTGATCCTGTCAGTAGTCATATGCTTGTCTCAAATATTAAGCCATGCATGTCTAAGTACAGGCCGATATAAGGCGAAACCTCGAATGGCTCATTAAATCAGATGTGGTTCATTGGATCTTATCCACTCACCTGTATAACTGGTATTTCTGGAGCTAAAACATTTACACAAGCTCCGATCTCATGATGTAGAGCGCCTTTATTAGATCAAAACCAAACGGCCCCTTATCCGCCGCACCTGGTGAATCTGAATATCTTTGGGCTGAGCGCACTGTCCCCGGCCCGGCTGGAGACCGAGCTAAGTAGCATACAGTGTGGCCGTCCTGGCCGCTTACCGTGGCAGACCACCCCATTCACGGGCTAAATGATGGTGGGCGACTGGCGGTGGACGGTGGTCAGGAATGGGGTGGCCACTTCCTTCAGCCGACGTGCCCTGTCCCGGCCGCTGACTGTGGTGGAGCACCTCGCGTACGGGCTAAATAATGTTGGGCAACTGGCGGTGGACGGTGGGCGGGAAGGGGGTGGCCACTTCTTTCGGCCGAAATGTCCCGTCTAGGCCGCTGACCGTGTCGGAGCACCCCACGGACGGGCTAATTGATGATCGGCAACTGGCGGTCGAAAGTGGCCGGGACCCGACATCCACAACTCTGGCATCTTGCGTATATAGTATACGGGGATCAACACAGCGCTCCTAGAGGTCGGACGTCTCTGCACTCCAGCTCTCTCAACAAACGCCCAGGAATCTTCGCCGGCCGGTGGTGGCGGGGAGATATATCTCCTTGCTGCTGCCGGTCTGGCACAGGCCGACCTCTTCGTTGACGTCGGCAGGCGGGTTTACACAAAGACAAATACACATATTTCCCAAGTCACGTAATTCTCTGTTTTCAGAGTAATGCTTGGAAGAAAAGAGGCACACGCACAACTTGCTCGTTGGCAAAGCAGAGGCCCAAACCGTCTCTCACTCAGAATCCTCAATCTGATCGCGGGCTGGTCGACGGAAAGATTTGGGACACCTCTCTGTCCAACCGGCCCGCAACCTAACGCTGGCCTCTTCGCTGACGCTGGCGAGCGAGTTTACATTCTGATATTTTACACACAAATCCCAATCACGTAATTCTCTTTTTTCAGAGTTGTGATTGGAAGGAAAGAGATCATACAACACCCGCCCGCCTGCCCCCCCTCACACCGCCACTGAATCAATTCTAATGACCTTCAAACCCAACCTGGGGGAAAGCAGGCTACTCAGGCCCCACCTGTGGCTTATCAGGAACGCGCTCTACATGCTCGCCGGTGGTGGTGAGGAGACATATCTCCTTTCCTGCTGCCGGCCGACATCTTCGTTGAGGTCGGCAGACGGGTTTACACCGCCCGCCTGCCCCCCCCCCCTCGCACCGCCACTGGATCAACTCTACACGACCTCAAACCCAACCTGGGGAAAAGCAGGCTACTCAGGCCCCACCTGTGGCTTAACAGGAACGCGCTCTACACACGGGAAGTGAACTCTACTCACTCCTCGTAAGATACACACACACACCTCTCACGAACATAGCCACGCCACACGCACAAACATCTATACTTACTTTTTCTTCGACTAAAGTTCGCTTCTTTTCTAACTTTCTCTTCTACTACATCTTCTCATTTCAGTTTACCTCCTACTAAAGATTTTTTCGTTTTTCCACCTTTCTCTACTACTACGCCTCCTACCATTTTCTAAACTTTCGTTGGTGATCCTAATCCTACTCCCGGCGTCGCTCTCCTCCCCCCCCCCCCCCGTCCAAGCTCCCAGTCCATTTCTCCCGAGCCACGACCACAAACTGCCCCAAATCGCTCGCTAATTCGCCCGGTGGCAATAGCCCTCTTTTATACGCTACTATCTTTTCATTTTCTTACAGACATTCTTCCCCTCCCACAGAAACTGATTCCGCGCGAGCGGGTGGTCTTTCCTAGGAATTCAGAATTCAGAATTCAGTATACGGGGTGGGAAGTCTCGGCCGAGAGAAAGGATCTCCCCACCTCCAGCGACTGAATCCACCCATCCATCCATCTACCCGACGGTCCACCTACACACATAGCTAGCTACCTATCTAGTGCAACGCCAAGCTATCTGGTTAATCCTACCAGAAGTCAAATGTTTGTCTCAAAGGTTAAGCCATGCATGTCTAAGTACAGGCCGATCCAAGGCGAAACCTCGAATGGCTCATTAAATCAGTTGTGGTTCATTGAATTTTAACCACCCACATGGATAACTGGTAATTCTAGAGTTAACACATACACACAAGCTCCAACCTCTGGGGAAAGAGCGCTTTTATTAAATCAGTTGTGGTTAAGTAGTATAACAGGGTGGCCGTCGTGGTCGCTGACCGTGGCAGACCACCCCGCGGATGGGCTAAGTAATATTGGGCGACTGGCGGTGGACGGTGGACGGGAATGGGGAGGCCACTTCTTTCGGCCGACGTGCCCCACCCCGGCCGCTGACCGTGGCGGAGCACCCCGCGGACGGGCTAAGTGATGTTGGGCGACTGGCGGTGGACGGTGGCTGGGAATGGGATGGCCACTTCTTTCGGCCGACATGCCCCGTTCCGGCCGCTGACCGTGGCGCACCACTCCACGGACGGGCTAAGTTATGTTTGGCGACTGGCGGTCGACGGTGGACGGGACCCGACATCCGAAACGCTGGCATCTCGCGTATATAGTATAAGGGGTGGTTAGTCTCGGCCGAGAGGCCAGATGCCCTCCACCCCCAGCGACTGGGTCGAAGCGCCCCGTCCCGGCCACTGACCGTGGCGGAGCACCCCGCGGACGGGCTAAGTGATGTTGGGCGACTGGCGGTGGACGATGGCCGGGAATGGGGTGGCTACTTCTTTCTGCCGACGTGCCCCGTCTCGGCCGCTGACTGTGACGGAGTACCCCGCGGACGGGCTAAGTGATGCTAGGCGACTGGCGGTGGTCGGTGGCCAGGAATGGGGTGGCCACTTCTTTCGGCCGATGTGCCCCGTTCCGGCCGCAGGCCGTGGCGCAGCACTCCGCGGACGGGCTAAGTTATGTTTGGCGACTGGCGGTCGACGGTGGACGGGATCCGACATCCGAAACGCTGGCATCTCGTGTATATAGTATACGGGGTGGTTAGTCTCGGCCGAAAGGCCAGATGCCATTCCACCCCCAGCGACTGGATCCATCCATCCACCCATCCACCTGATGGTCCACCTACACAGATAGCTAGCTAGCTAGATAGCGTCAATGCCAAGCTACCTGGTTGATCCTGTCAGTAGTCATATGCTTGTCTCAAACATTAAGCCATGCATCTCTAAGTACAGGCCGATATAAGGCGAAACCTCGCATGGCTCATTAAATCAGTTGTGGTTCATTAGATCTTATCCACCCACCTGGATAACTGGTATTTCTAGAGCTAATACATTCACACAAGCTCCGATCTCATGATGTAGAGCGCCTTTATTAGATCAAAACCAAACGGCCCCTTATCCGAATCACCTGGTGAATCTGAATATCTCTGGGCTGACCGCACTGACCCCGGCCCGGCTGGAGACCGAGCTAAGTAGTATACAGGGTGGCCGTCATGGCCGCTTACCGTGGCAGATTACCCCGCGGACGGGGTAAGTGATGTTGGGCGACCGGCGGTGGACGGTGAGTGGGAATGGGGTGGCCACTTCTTTCGGCCGTCGTGCCCCGTCACGGCCGCTGACCGTGGTGGTGCACCTCGCGGACAGGCTAAGTGATGAGCGGCGACTGGCGGTCGACGGTGGCTGGTACCCGACGTCCGCAACTCTAGTATCTCGCGTATATAGCCATGCATGTCTAGGTAAAGGCCGATCTAAGGCGAGACCTCGAATGGCTCATTAAATCAATTGTGAACCATTGAATCTTATACAGCCACTTGGATAACTGGTACTTCTAGAGCTAATACATGCACATAAGCTCCGACCTCAGGGGAAAACCGCTTTTACTAAATCAGACCACCCCACGGACGGGCTAAGTGATGTTGGGCGACCGGCGATGGACGGTGGCCGAGAATGGGGTGGCCACATTTTTCGGCCGACGAGCTCCGTCTCGGCCACTGACCGTGACGGAGCACACCGCGAACGAGCTAAGTGATGTTGGGCGACTGGCGGTGGACGGTGGCCGGGAATGGGGTGGCCACTTCTTTCGGCCGACGTGCCCCGTTCCGGCCGCTTACCGTAGCGGAGAACCCCGCGGACGGGCTAAAGGATGTTGGTCGACTGGTGGTCGACGGTGGCCAGGACCCGACATCCGCAACTCTGGCATCTCGCGTATATAGTATAGGGGGTGGTTAGTCTCAGCCGAGAGGCCAGATACCCACACCCCCAGCGACCGCATCCATCTATCTATCAATCCACCTGACGGTCCACCTACACAGATAGCTAGCTAACTATCTAGCGTCAACGCCAAGCTACCTGGTTGATCCTGCCAGTAGTCATATGCTTGTCTCAAAGATTAAACCATGCATGTCTAAGTACAAGCCGATCTAATGCAAAACCTAGAATGGCCCATTAAATCAGTTGTGGTTTATTGGATCTTATCCACCCACCTGGATAACTGGTAATTCTAGAGCTAATACATATATGCATGCTCCGACCTCTGGGGAAGAGCGCTTTTATTAAATCAGTTGTGGCAAAGTCGTATACATGTTGGCTGTCCTGGCCAATGTCTGTGGAAGACCAACCCCGCGGACGGGCTAAGTGATGTTGGTCGACTGGCGGTGGACGGTTACCGGGAATGGGGTGGCCATTTCTTTCGACCGACGTGCAATCTGGGCCATTGACCGTGATTGAGTACCCCGCGGACGGGCTAAGTGATGTTGGGCGACAGGTGATGGATGGTGGCTCATTAAATCAGTTGAAGTTCGTTAAATCAGTTGTGGTTCATTAGATCTTATCCACCCACCTGGATAACTGGTAATTCTAAAGCTAATACATGCACACAAACTCCGATCTCAGGATGCAGAGCGCTTTTATTAGATCAAAACCAAACGGCAGTGGACGGTGGCCGGGAATGGGGTGGACACTTTTTTCGGCCGACGTACCCCGTTCCGGCCACTGACCGTGGCGGAGCACCCCGTGGACGGGCTAAGTGATGTTGGGGACTGGCGGTGGACGGTGGCCGGGAATGGGGTGGCCACATCTTTCAGCCGACGTGCCCCGTCCAGGCCTCTGACCGTGGCGGAGCACCCCATGGACGGGCTAAGTGATGTTCGGCGACTGGCGGTGGACTGTGGCCCCCACCCACAGCGACCCGAACCATCCATCCATTCATCCACCCAACGGTCCACATAGACAGATAGCTAGCTCGCTATCTAGCGTAAACGCCAAGCTAACTGGTTGATCCTGCCAGTATTCATATTCCTGTTTAAAAAATTAAGCCATGCATGTCTAAGTACAGGCCGATCTAAGGTGAAACCTCGAATGGCTCATTAAATCAGTTGTGGTTCATTGCATCTTATCCACCCACATGGATAACTGGTATTTCTAGAGCAAATATATCTACAGAAGCTCCGATCTCAGGTTCCAGAGCGCTTTTTTAGATCAAAACCAAACAGCCCTTTGTTCGCCAGACCTGGTGAATCTAAATATCTCTCACCTGAGGCCACGGACCCCGGCCCGGCCATAGACCGAGCTACGTAGTATACAGGGTGGCCGTTCTGGCCGCTAACCGTGGCAGACTAACCCGGGGATGGGGTAAGTGAGGTTGGGCGACTGGCGGTGGACGGTGGCCGGGAAGGGGATGGCCACTTCTTTCGGCCGATGTGCCCCGTCACGGCCGCTGACCGTGGTGGAGCACCTCGCGGACGGGCTAAGTGATGTTGGGCGACTGGTGGTCGAAGGTGGCCGGGACCCGACATCCGCAACTCTGGCCGAGAGGCCAGACGGCCCCCACCCCCTGCGACCGGATCATTGCATCCATCCATCCACCCGCCGGTCCACCTATACAGATAGCTAGCTAGTTATCTAGCGTTACGCCAAGCTACCTGGTTGATCCTGTCAGTAGTCATATGCTTGTCTCAGAGATTATGCCATGCATGTCTAAGTACAGGCCGATCTAAGGCGAAACCTCGATTGGCTCATTAATTCAGTTGTGGTTCATTGGATCTTATCCATCCATCTGGATAACTGGTAATTCTAGGGCTAATACATGCACACAACCTCCGACTTCAGGGGGAAAAGCGCTTTTATTAAATGACTTCTGAGTAATTAGTATACAGAGTGGTCGTCCTGGCCGCTGACCGTGGCAGACCATCCCACAGACGGGGTAAGTGATGTTGGTCGACTGGCGGTGGACGGTGGCCGGGTATGGGGTGGCCACCTCTTTCGGCCGACTTGACCCGTCTCGGCCGCTGACCGTGACGGAGCACCCTGCGTACGGGCTAAGTGATGTTGGGGGACTGGCTGTGCACGGTGGCCAGAAATAGTGTGGCCACATCTTTCGGCCAACGTGCCCCGTTCCGGCCGCTGAACGTGACGGAGCACCCCACGGACGGGCTAAATGATGTTGGGCGACTGGCGGTCGACGGTGGCCGGGACCCGACATCCTCAACTCTGGAATCTCGCGTATAGAGCATAGGTGGTGGGTAGTCTCGGCCGAGAGGCCAGATGCCACCCTCTCCCAGTGACTGGATCCATCCATCCATCCATCCACCCGACGGTCCACCTTGTCGTAATTAGATCAACAAAACAGAACGTTAGAGAATCTTACCTGAATGAGTTCTTTAACAAAAATCGTTAGAAATATATATATATGCTTGAGACTTCGATGGCTAGTTCCTTGCCGAGGTTTTATCGTCCTTTTGGAGACACGGTTAAAGCTTGTCACGGTACCAGTGTTGAAGCTAGTCACTGGGACGAGGGTTGCAGCTAGTCTGACGTACCGTGACAGAAAGTTGGTCTTGTTCGGCAGGAGTTTTATTGAGCCTTCAAAACGGTTTCGAAGTCACGGGACAACAGATACTTGACGTAAGTTCTCAAGTTCCCGATTTGTTAATCAAATTATGACATAGGTTTAAATAAATAATAAAGAGGGAGGGGAGTTTAATAATATTAATTAAAATTACAATAGTGTGGTACGAAGTTACAGGAAGATTCCCAATTCAAAAATTAAACGAGCTTTCGGGAAATTGCCGTAGCTCCAGGTAAACAAAGTCATTCCCGTAACCACAATTACCACAACCTACACAGATAAATAGCTATCTATCTAGCGTCAACGCCAAGCTACCTGGTTGATCCTGCCAGTAGTCATATGTTTGTCTCAAAGAATGGCTCATTAAATTAGTTGTGGTTCATTGGATCTTATCCACCCACCTGAATAACTGGTATTTCTAGAGCTAATACATGCACGCAAGCTCTGATCTCAGGATGTAGAGCGCTTTTATTGGATCAAAACCAAATGGCCCTTTGTCCGCCGAACCCGGTGAATGTGAATATATTTGGGCTGAGCGCACAGACACCGGCCAGGCCAGAGACCGAGCTAAGTAGTATACAGGGTAGCCGTCCTGGCCGGTGACCGTGGCAGACCACCACGCGGACGGGCTAAGTGATGTTGGGCGACCGGCGGTGGACGGTGGCCGGGAATGGGATGGCCACTTCTTTCGGCCTACGTGCTCCGTCCTGGCCGCTGACTGTAGTGGAGCACCTCGCGGACGTGCTAAGTGATGTTGGGCGACTGATGGTGGACGGTGGCCGGGAATGGGATGGCCAATTCTTTCGGCCGACATGCCCCGTCCCGGCCTCTGCAAGATGCGTAGTACTCCGCGGACGGGATAAATTCATGTTGGGCTACTGGCGGTCGACGGTGGCTGGGACCAGAAATCCTCAACTTTGACATCTCGCATATATAGTATACGGGGTGGTTATTCGCGGATGAAAGGCCGGATACCCTCACCCCCAGCGACCGGATCCATCCATCCATCCATCCATCCACCCGACGGTCCACCTACATAGCAAGCTAGCTGGCTATCTAACGTCAACTCCAAGCTACCTGTTTGATCCTGCCAGTAGTCATATGCTTGTCTCAAAGATTAAGCCATGCATGTCTAAGTACAGGCCGATCTAATACGAAAACTCGAAAGGCTCATTAAATCAGTTGTGGTTCATTGGATCTTATCCACCCACCTGGATAACTGGTAATTCTAGAGCTAATACATACACACAAGCTCCGACCTCTGGTGGAAGAGCGCTTTTATTAAATCAGTTGTGGTTAAGTAGTATACAGGGTGACCGTCATGGCCACTGACCGTGGCAGACCACCTCGTGGACGGGCTAAGTGATGTTGGGCGACTGGTGGTGGACGGTGGCCGGGAATGGGGTGGCCACTTCTTTCGGCCGACGTGCACCGTCCCGTTCGTTGACCGTAACGAACACCCCACGGACGGGCTAAGTGATATTGGGTGACTGGCGGTGGACAGCGGCCGGGAATGGGGTGGCCACTTCTTTCGGCAGACGTGCCCCGTCCCGGCTGGTGACTTTGGCGGAGCACCCCTCAGACGTGCTAAGTGATGTTTGGCGACTGGCGGTCAACGATGGCCAGGTATAGGGTGGCCACTTTTTTTCGTCCGACGTGCCCCGTCACAGCCGCTGACCGTGGCGCAGTTATCCACCCACCTGGATAACTGGTAATTCTAGAGTTAATACGTGCACACAAGCTCCGACCTTTCGGGGAAGAGCGCTTTTATTAAAAAAGTTGTGGCTAAGTAGTATACAGGGTGGCAGTTCTAGCTGCTAACTGTGGCAAACCACCCCACGGACGGGCTAAGTGGTGTTGGGCGAAAGGCGGTGGACGGTGGCCTGGAATGGGGTGGCCATTTCTTTCGGCCGACGTGCCCCGTCCCGGCCGATGACCATGGCGGATCACCCCGCGGACGGGCTAAGTGATATCGTGCGACTGGCGGTGGACGGTGGGGTGGCCACTTCTTCCAGACGACTTTCCCCGTCCCGGCCGCTGACCGTGTCGCAGCACCCCGTGAACGGTCTAAATGATGTTTGGCGACTTATGGTCGACGGTGACCGGGACCCGACATCCGCAACTCTGGCATCTAGCGTATACAGTATAGGGGTTGGGTAGCCTCGCCGAGGGGCCGGATGCCCCCCAACCCCAGACACCTAATCCATACACCCGATGGTCCACCTACACAGATAGCTAGCTAGTTATCTAATGTCAACGCCAAGCTACCTGGTTGATCCTGTCAGTAGTCATATGCTTCTCTCCAAGATTAAGCCATGCATGTCTTGGTACAGGCCGATCTAAGGGGAAACCTCGAATGGCTTATTAAATCAGTTGTGGTTCATTGGATCTTATCCACCCACCTGTATAACTGGTAATTCTAGAGCTAATACATGCACGGAAGCTCCGACCTCAGGGGTGAGAGCGCTTTTATTAAACAGTTATGGATAAGTAGTATACAGGGTGGCCGTCCTGGCCGCTGACCGTGGCAGACCACCCCGCATACTGGCTAAGTGATGTTGGGCGACTGGCGGTGGACGGTGGCCGGGAATGGGATGGCCACTTCTTTCAGCCGACGTGCCCCATCTCGACCGCTGACTATGACGGAGCACCCCGCGGACGGACTAAGTGATGCTAGGCGAATGGCGGTGGTCGGTGGCCGGGAATGGTATGGCCACTTCTTTCGTCCGATGTGCCCCGTTCCGGCCGCTGACCATGGCGCAGCACTCCGCGGACGGGCTAAGTGATGTTGGGCGACTGGCGGTCGACGGTGGACGGGACCCAACATCCGAAATGCTGGCATCTCGTGTATATAGTATACGGGGTGGTTAGTCTCGGCCGAGAGGATAGATGCCCCCCACCTCCAGCGACTGGATCCATCCATCCATCCATCCACCCGACGGTCCACCTACACAGATAGCTAGCTAGCTATCTAGCGTCAACGCCAAGCTACCTGGTTGATCCTGTCAGTAGTCATATGCTTGTCTCAAAGATTAAGCCATGCATGTCTAAGTACAGGCCGATCTAAGGCGAAACCTCGAATGGCTCATTAAATCAGTTGTGGTTCATTGGATCTTATCCACTCACCTGTATAACTGGTATTTCTGGAGCTAAAACATTCACACAAGCTCCGATCTCATGGTGTAGAGCGCCTTTATTAGATCAAAACCAAACAGCCCCTTATCCGCCGCACCTGGTGAATCTGAATATCTTTGGGCTGAGCGCACTGTCCCCGGCCCGGCTGGAGACCGAGCTAAGTAGCATACAGTGTGGCCGTCCTGGCCGCTTACCGTGGCAGACCACCCCATTCACGGGCTAAGTGATGGTGGGCGACTGGCGGTGGACGGTGGTCAGGAATGGGGTGGCCACTTCCTTCAGCCGACGTGCCCTGTCCCGGCCGCTGACTGTGGTGGAGCACCTCGCGTACGGGCTAAATAATGTTGGGCGACTGGCGGTGGACGGTGGGCGGGAAGGGGGTGGCCACTTCTTTCGGCCGAAATGTCCCGTCCAGGCCGCTGACTGTGTCGGAACACCCCACGGACGGGCTAATTGATGATCGGCAACTGGCGGTCGAAAGTGGCCGGGACCCGACATCCACAACTCTGGCATCTTGCGTATATAGTATACGGGGATCAACACAGCGCTCCTAGAGGTCGGACGTCTCTTCACTCCAGCTCTCTCAACAAACGCCCAGGAATCTTCGCCGGCCGGTGGTGGCGGGGAGATATATCTCCTTGCTGCTGCCGGTCTGGCACAGGCCGACCTCTTCGTTGACGTCGGCAGGCGGGTTTACACAAAGACAAATACACATATTTCCCAAGTCACGTAATTCTCTGTTTTCAGAGTAGTGCTTGGAAGAAAAGAGGCACACGCACAACTTGCTCGTTGGCTAAGCAGAGGCCCAAACCGTCTCTCACTCAGAATCCTCAATCTGATCGCGGGCTGGTCGACGGAGAGATTTGGGACACCTCTCTGTCCAACCGGCCCGCAACCTAACGCTGGCCTCTTCGCTGACGCTGGCGAGCGAGTTTACTTTCTGATATTTTACACACAAATCCCAATCACGTAATTCTCTGTTTTCAGAGTTGTGATTGGAAGGAAAGAGATCATACAACACCCGCCCGCCTGCCCCCCCTCGCACCGCCACTGAATCAATTCTAATGACCTTCAAACCCAACCTGGGGAAAAGCAGGCTACTCAGGCCCCACCTGTGGCTTATCAGGAACGCGCTCTACACGCTCACCGGTGGTGGTGAGGAGACATATCTCCTTACCTGCTGCCGCCCGACCTCTTCGTTGACGTCGGCAGACGGGTTTACACCGCCCGCCTGCCCCCCCCCCCTCGCACCGCCACTGGATCAACTCTACACGACCTCAAACCCAACCTGGGGAAAAGCAGGCTACTCAGGCCCCACCTGTGGCTTAACAGGAACGCGCTCTACACACGGGAAGTGAACTCTACTCACTCCTCGTAAGATACACACACACACCTCTCACGAACATAGCCACGCCACACGCACAAACATCTATACTTACTTTTTCTTCGACTAAAGTTCGCTTCTTTTCTAACTTTCTCTTCTACTACATCTTCTCATTTCAGTTTACCTCCTACTAAAGATTTTTTCGTTTTTCCACCTTTCTCTACTACTACGCCTCCTACCATTTTCTAAACTTTCGTTGGTGATCCTAATCCTACTCCCGACGTCGCTCCCCCCCCCCCCGTCCAAGCTCCCAGTCCATTTCTCCCGAGCCACGACCACAAACTGCCCCAAATCGCTCGCTAATTCGCCCGGTGGCAATAGCCCTCTTTTATACGCTACTATCTTTTCATTTTCTTACAGACATTCTTCCCCTCCCACAGAAACCGATTCCGCGCGAGCGGGTGGTCTTTCCTAGGAATTCAGAATTCAGAATTCAATATACGGGGTGGGAAGTCTCGGCCGAGAGGAAGGATCTCCCCACCCCCAGCGACTGGATCCACCCATCCATCCATCTACCCGACGGTCCAACTACACACATAGCTAGCTACCTATCTAGTGTCAACGCCAAGCTATCTGGTTAATCCTACCAGAAGTCAAATGTTTGTCTCAAAGGTTAAGCCATGCATGTCTAAGTACAGGCCGATCCAAGGCGAAACCTCGAATGGCTCATTAAATCAGTTGTGGTTCATTTAATTTTAACCACCCACATGGATAACTGGTAATTCTAGAGTTAACACATACACACAAGCTCCAACCTCTGGGGAAAGAGCGCTTTTATTAAATCAGTTGTGGTTAAGTAGTATAACAGGGTGGCCGTCGTGGTCGCTGACCGTGGCAGACCACCCCGTGGATGGGCTAAGTAATATTGGGCGACTGGCGGTGGACGGTGGACGGGAATGGGGAGGCCACTTCTTTCGGCCGACGTGCCCCACCCCGGCCGCTGACCGTGGCGGAGCAACCCGCAGACGGGCTAAGTGATGTTGGGCGACTGGCGGTGGACGGTGGCTGGGAATGGGATGGCCACTTCTTTCGGCCGGCATGCCCCGTTCTGGCCGCTGACCGTGGCGCAGCACTCCGCGGACGGGCTAAGTTATGTTGGGCGACTGGCGGTTGACGGTGGACGGGACCCGACATCCGAAACGCTGGCATCTCGCGTATATAGTATAAGGGGTGGTTAGTCTCGGCCGAGAGGCCAGATGCCCTCCACCCCCGGCGACTGGGTCGACGCGCCCCGTCCCGGCCACTGACCGTGGCGGAGCACCCCGCGGACGGGCTAAGTGATGTTGGGCGACTGGCGGTGTACGATGGCCGGGAATGGGGTGGCTACTTCTTTCGGCCGACGTGCCCCGTCTCGGCCGCTGACTGTGACGGAGTACCCCGCGGACGGGCTAAGTGATGCTAGGCGAATGGCGGTGGTCGGTGGCCAGGAATGGGGTGGCCACTTCTTTCGGCCGATGTGCCCCGTTCCGGCCGCAGGCCGTGGCGCAGCACTCCGCGGACGGGCTAAGTTATGTTTGGCGACTGGCGGTCGACGGTGGACGGGACCCGACATCCGAAACGCTGGCATCTCGTGCATATAGTATACGGGGTGGTTAGTCTCGGCCGAAAGGCTAGATGCCATTCCACCCCCAGCGACTGGATCCATCCATCCACCCATCCACCTGATGGTCCACCTACACAGATAGCTAGCTATCTAGATAGCGTCAACGCCAAGCTACCTGGTTGATCCTGTCAGTAGTCATATGCTTGTCTCAAACATTAAGCCATCCATGGCTAGGTACAGGCCGATATAATGCAAAACTTCGAATGGCTCATTAAATCAGTTGTGGTTCATTGGATCTTATCCACCCACCTGGATGACTGGTATTTCTAGAGCTAATACATTCACACAAGCTCCGATATCATGATGTAGAGCGCTTTTATTAGATCAAAACCAAACGGCCCCTTATCCGAATCACCTGGTGAATCTGAATATCTCTGGGCTGAGCGCACTGACCCCGGCCCGGCTGTAGACCGAGCTAAGTAGTATACAGGGTGGCCGTCATGGCCGCTTACCGTGGCAGACCACCCCATTCACGGGCTAAGTGATGGTGGGCGACTGGCGGTGGACGGTAGTCAGGAATGGGGTGGCCACTTCCTTCAGCCGATGTGCCCTGTCCCGGCCGTTGAGTGTGGTGGAGCACCTCGCGTACGGGCTAAGTGACGTTGGTAGACTGTCGGTAGACGGTGGGCGGGAAGGGGATGGCCACTTCTTTCGGCCAACATGTCCCGTCCAGGCCGCTGACCGTGGCAGAGCACCCCGCGGACGGGCTAATTGATAATCGCGACTGGCGGTCGAAGGTGGCCGGGACCCGACATCCGCAACTCTGGCATCTCGCGTATATAGTATACGGGGTGGGAAGTCTCGGCCGAGAGGAAGGATCTCCCCACCCCCAGCGACAGGATCCATCCATCTATCCATCTACCCGACGGTCCACCTACACACATAGCTAGCTAGCTATCTAGCGTCAACGCTAAGCTATCTGGTTAATCCTACCAGAGGTCATACGTTTGTCTGAAAGGTTAAGCCATGCATGTCTAAGTACGGGCCGATCTAAGGCGAAATCTCGAATGGCTCATTAAATCAGTTGTGGTTCATTAAGTCTTAACCACCCACATGGATAACTGGTAATTCTAGAGTTAACACATGCACACAAGCTCCAACCTCTGGGGAAAGAGCACTTTTATTAAATAAGTTGTGGCTAAGTAGTATATAGGGTGGCCGTCCTGGCCGCTGACCGTGGCAGACCACCCAGCGGATGGGCTAAGTGATGTTGGGCGACTGGCGGTGGACGGTGGCCGGGAATGGGGTGGCCACTTCTTTCGGCCGACGTGCCCCGTTCCGGCCGCTGACCGTGGTGGAGCAACCCACAGACGGGCTAAGTGATGTTGGACGACTGGCGGTGGACGGTGGCCGGGAATGGGGTGGCTACTTCTTTCGGCCGACGTGCCCCGTGCCGGCCACTGCTTGTGGCGGAGCACCCCGCAGACAGGCTAAGTGATTTTGGGCGACTGGCGGTGGACGGTGGTTGGGAATGGGTGACCACTTCTTTCAGACGACGTGCCCCGTTCCGGCCGCTGACCTTCGCGGAGCACCCCGCGGACAGGCTAAGTAATGTTTGGCGACTGGCGGTCGGCGGTGGCCGGGACCCGACATCAGCAACTCTGGCATCTCGCGTATATAGTATACGGGATGGGTAGTCTCGTCCGAGAGGCCGGATGAGCCCCACCCCCAGCGACCCGTTTCATCCATCCATCCATCCACCCGACGGTCCAACTACACAGATAGCTAGCTTGTTATCTAGCGTCACCGCCAAGCTACCTGGTTGATCCTGCCAGTAGTCATATGCTTGTCTCAAAGATTAAGCCATGCATGTCTAAGTACAGACCGATGTAAGGCGAAACCTCGAATGGCTCATTAAATCAGTTGTGGTTCATTGGATCTTATCCACCCACCTGGATAACTGGTAATTCTTGAGCTAAGGCATACACACAAGCTCCAACCTCAAGTGGAGGAGCCCTTTTATCAAATCAGTTATGGCTAAGTAGTACCCAGGGTGGCCGTCCTGGCCCTTGACCGTGGCAGACCACTCCGCGGACGGGCTAGGTGATGTTGGGCGACTGGCGGTGGACGGTGGCCGTGAATGGGTCGGCCACTTCTTTCGGCCGGGGTGCCACCTCCCGGCCGCTGACCGCGGCGGAGCACCCAGCGAACTGGCTAAGTGATGTTGTGCTACTGGCGGTGGACGGTCGCCGGCAATGGTGTGGCCACTTCTTTTGGCCGATGTGCCCCGTGCCCCGTGGATGGGTTAAGTGATGTTGGAAGATTGGCGATCGACGGTGTCCGCAAATGGGGTACCCACTTCTTTCAGCCAACGTGCCAAGTCCCGGTAGTTTTGTTTCCTTGGATCTTATCTACCGACCTGGATAACTGGTAATTCTAGAGGTAATACATGCACGGAAGCTCCGATCCCTTGGGAAAGAGCGCTTTTATTAATTCAGCTGTGGCTAAGTCGTATACAGGGTGGCCGCTGACCGTGGCAGACCATCCCGCGAACGGGCTAAATGGAGTTGGACGACTGGCGATGGACGGTGGCCGGGAATGGGGTGGCCACTTCTTTCGGCCGACGTGACCCGTCCCTGCCGCTGACCGTGGCACAGCACTCCGCGGACGGGCTAAGTGATGTTGGGCGACTGGCGGTCGACGGTGGACGAGATCTGACATCCGTATCTCTGGCATCTCGCGTGTATAGTATAAGGGGTGGGTAGTCTCGGCCAAGAGGCTAGATGCCCCCCACCCCAGCGACCGAATCCTTCCATCCATACATTCACCCGACGGTCCAACTACAGGGATAGCTAGCTAGCTATCTTGCGTCAACGCCAAGCTACCTTGTTGATCTTGCCAGTAGTCATATATTTGTCTCAAAGGTTAAGCCATTCATGTTTAAGTACGGGCCGATCTAAGGCGAAACCTCGAATGGCTCATTAAATCAGTTGAGGTTCATTGAATCTTATCCACCCACCTGGATAACTGGTAATTCCAGAGGTAATACATGCACACAAGATCCAACCTCTGGGGGAAGAGCGCTTTTATTAAATCAGTAATGGCTAAGTAGTATACAGAGTGGCCGTCCAGGCTGCTGACCGTGGCAGACCATCCCGCTTACGGCCTAAGTGATGTTGGGCGACTGGTGGTGGACGGAGGCCGGGAATGGGTTGGCCACTTCCTTCGGCCGACGTGCTCCGTCCCGGCCGCTGACCGTGGCGGAGCACCCCGCAGACGGGCTAAATGATGTTCGGCGACTGGCGGTGGTCGGTGGTCGGGAATGGGGTGGCCACTTCTTTCGACCGATGTGCCCCGTCCAGGCCGCTGACCGTGGCGGAGCACCCCGCGGACGGGCTAAGTGATGTTTGGCGACTGGCGGTAGACGGTGGCCGGGTATTGGGTGGCCACTTTTTTCGGCCGTCGTGCCCCGTCCCTGCCGCTGACCGTGGCGCAGCACCCCGCGGACGGGCTAAGTGATGTTTGGCGACTTGTGGTCGACGGTGGCTGGAAACCGACATCCGCAACTCTGGCATCTCGTGTATATAATATAGGGGGTGGTTAGTCTCGTCCGAGAGGCTAGATGCCCCCCACCCCAGCGACAGGATCCATCCATCCATCCATCCATCCACCTGACGGTCCACCTACACAGATAGCTAGCTAGCTATTTAGCGTCAACGCCATGGTACCTAGTTGATCCTGCCAGTAGTCATATGCTTGTCTCAAAGATTATGTCATGTATGTCTACGTACAGGCCGATCTAAGGCGAAACCTCGAATGGCTCATTAAATCAGTTGTGGTTCATTTTATCTACTCCACCCACCTGGATAACTGGTAATTCTAGAGCTAATACGAGCACACAAGCTCCGACCTTTGGGGGAAGAGGGCTTTTATTAAATCAGTTGTGGCTAAGCAGTATACAGGGTGGCCGTCCTGACCACTGACCGTGGCAGACCACTCCACGGACGGGCTAAGTGATGTTGGGCGAAAGGTGGTGGACGGTTGCCGGGAATGGGGTGGCCACTTCTTTCGGCCGAGGTGCCCCGTGCCGGCCACTGACCATGGCGGAGCACCCCGCGGATGGGCTAAGTGATGTTGGGCGACTGGCGGTCAACGGTAACCGGGAATGAGGTGGCCACTTCTTTCGGCCGATGTGCCCCGTCCCGGACGCTGACCGTGGCGGAGCACCCCGAGAACGGGCTAAGTGATGTTGGGCGATTGGCGGTCGGCGGTGGTCGGGACCCTACATCCACAACTCTGGCATCTTGCGTGTATAGTATACGGTGTGGGTAGTCTCGGCCGAGAGGCCGGATGGCCCCCACCCCCAGCGACCCGTTCCATCCATCCATCTAACCACCCGACATTCCACCTACACAGATAGCTAGCTAGCTAGCTAGCGTCAACGCTAAGCTACCTGGTTGATCCTGCCAGTAGTCATATGCTTGTCTCAAAGTTTAAGCCATGAATGTCTATGTACAGGCTAATCTAAGGCGAAACTTCGAATGGCTCATTAAGTCAGTTGTGGTTCATTAAGACCCTGTTGCACAGGGATTCCGTATGAAAACCGAATGCTTACCACAGAAAAATGGCTTGATCGTGGAGAGACCGGCCAGAAATGGGGTGAATTTTTGTTTTAGTCGGGGAGCTTTAACGAATAAATAGCGTATGTTTAACTAACAGTTTCCGCGGACGGGCTACGTGATGTTGTTCGACTGTCGGTGGACGGTGGCCGACAATGGGCTGGCCACTTCTTTCGGCCGGGGTGCCCCCTCCCGGTGATGTTGGGCGACTGGCGGTGGACGGTCGCCGGGAATGGTGTGGCCACTTCTTTCGGTCGACGTGTCCCGTCCTGGCCGCTGACCTCGGCGGAGCACCCCGTGGACGGGCTAAATGATGTTGGGCGGCTGGCGGTCGGCAGTGGTCGGGACCCTACATCCACAACTCTGGCATCTCGTGTGTATAGTATACGGTGTGGGTAGTCTCGGCCGAGAGGCCGGATGGCCCCCACCCCCAGTGACCCGTTCCATCCATCCATCCAACCACCCGATGGTCCACCTACACAGATAGCTAGCTAGCTATCTAGCGTCAACGCTAAGCTACCTGGTTGATCCTGCCAGTAGTCATATGCTTGTCTCAAAGATTAAGCCATGCATGTCTATGTACAGGCTAATCTAAGGCAAAACCTCGAATGGCTCATTAAATCAGTTGTGGTTCATTAAGACCCTGTTACACAGGGATTCCGCATGAAAACTGAATGCTTACCGTCAAAAAATGGCTTGATCGTGGATAGATCGGCCAGAAATGGGGTGAAATTTTGTTTTAGTTGGTGAGCTTTAACGAATAAATAGTGTATGTTTAACTAACAGTTTCCGTATGCATCACTACTGCTCCGATAACACTTCCCATATATCCCCGACCACGTCAAATTTGGCCCAATTGCCCGAACGTTTCACGAATTAAACTACCAAAGCACGTATGCTCCCCGATGATAAACGTGAAGCAGTAGTGTATTTTTAGTGATTTAGTAGTGTTCTTAACGGGATTGTGCGGTATTTATGCGTCAAATACGGAAATCAAACTCGGAATGAACGGCGTAGACGTGAAACAAACGGTTTACAATAGCGATACGGAAGTTAAACGTATCGGCGGTGTTCGGGAAACGATCGTAAAACTACCGATTTCTCCGTCAACTCCACGATTAAAACGAACACTTCCTGACCAATTCCGCATGCTCTCCGTCAATTCTCCGTACGATTACCGCATGGTACGCGTCAGATACACAAATATTTGGTCGTGCTAAATTTTTTAACCGTTCAAAGATCGCTCCGCGTCCAAAACTCCTCGGTCGCACGCTCCACGAACTCCCCGACTGAAAAACGATTACTTTACTATTGCTTCGCGTACAATTCACGAATACAAAATATTTGTGCGGTAAGCATTCGGTTTTCATGCGGAATCCCTGTGTGACACGGGTTTTAGATCTTATCCACCCACCTGGATAACTGGTATTTCTAGAGCTAATACATGCACACAAGCTCCGACCTCAGGGGGTAGAGCGCTTTTATTAGATCAAAACCAAACAGCCCTTTGTCCGCCACACCTGGTGAATCTGAATATTTTTGGGCTGAACGCACGGACCCCGGTCCAGCCACAGACCGACCTAATTAGTGTACAGGGTGGCCGTCCTGGCCGCTGACCGTGGCAGACTACTCCGCTGGCGGGCTAAGTGCCATCTAGCGTCAACGCCAAGATACTTGGTTGATCCTGTCGTTGGATCTTATCCACCCACCTGGATAGCTGGTAATTCTAGAGCTAATACATGCACACAACCTCCGGCCTCTGAGGGAAGAGCGCTTTTATTAAAAGAGTTGTGGCTAAGCACTATACAGGGTGGCCGTCCTGGCCGGTGACCGTGGCAGACCATCCCGTGGACTGGCTAAGTGATGTTAGGCGACTGGCGGTGGACGGTGGACGGTGGACTGTGCCTGGAACGGGGTGGCCACCTCTTTCGGCCGACATGCCCCGTCTCGGTCGCTGACCGTGGCGGAGCACCCCGCGGACGGGCTAAATGATGTTAGGCGACTGGCGGTAGACGGTGGCCGGGAATGGTGTCGCCATTTCTTTCGGCCGATGTGCCCCGTCCCGGCCGCTGACCGTGGCAGAGCATCTCGTGGACGGGCTAAGTGATGTTGGGCGACTGACGGTCGACGGTGGCCGGGACCCGACATCCGCAACTCTGGCATCTCGCGTATATAGTATAGGGGGTGGGTAGTCTCGGCCGAGAGGCCAGATGCCCCCCACCCCCAGCGACCGGATCCATCCATCCATCCATCCACCCGACGGTCCACCTACACAGATAGCTAGCTAGCTATCTAGCGTCAACGCCAAGCTACCTGGTTGATCCTACCAGTAGTCATATGCTTGTCTCAAACATTAAGTCATGCATGTCTAAGTACAGGCCGATATAAGGCGAAACCTCGAAATGGCTCATTATATCAGTTGGGGTTCATAGGATCTTATCCAACTACCTGGATAACTGGTATTTCTAGAGCTAATACATGCACACAAGCTCCGACCTCAGGGGGTAGAGCACTTTTATTACATCAAAATCAAACGCCCCTTTGTCCGCCACACCTGTTGAATCTGAATATCTTTGGGCTGAGCGCACGGACCCCGGCCCGGCCACAGACCGAGCTAAGTAGTATACAGGGTGGCCGTCCTGGCCGCTGACCGTGGCAGACTACCCGCGGACGGGCTAAGTGAGGTTGGGCGACCAACGGTGAACGGTGGCCGGGAAGGGGGTGGCCACTTCTTTCGGCCGACGTGCCTCGTCCCGGCCGCTGACCGTGGCGGAACACCTCGGGGACGGACTAAGTGATGTTGGACGACTGGCGCTCGACGGTGGCAGGGACCCGACATCCGCAACTCTGGCATCTCGCGTATATAGTAGAAGGTTGTGGGTAGTCTCGGCCGAGAGACCAGATGCCCTTCACCCCTAGCGACCGGATCCGTCAATCCATCCATCCACCCTTAGCTAGCTAAGTATCTAACGTCAACATCAAGCTACCTGGTTGATCCTGTCAGTAGTCATATGATTGCCTCAAAGATTAGGCTATGCATGTCTAAGTACAGGCCGATCTTAGGCGAAACCTCTAATGGCTCATTAAATCAGTTGTGGTTCATTGGATCTTATCCACCCACATAGATAACTGGTAATTCTACATCTAATACATGCACACAAGCTCCGATCTCAAGGGGAAGAGCGTTTTTATTAAATCAGTTATGGCTAAGTAGTATACAGGGTGGCCGTCCTGTCCGCTGACCTTGGCAGACTACCCCGCTGACGGGCTAAGTGATGTTGGGCGACCGACGGTGGACGGTGACCGGGAATGGGGTGGCTGTCGTGTCCGTCACTGCAGCTGACCGTGGTGGAGCACCTCGCGGACAGGCTAAATGATATTCGGCGACTGGGTGTCGACGGTGGCCGGGACCCGACATCCGCAACTCTGGCATTTCGCGTGTATAGTATAGAGGGTGGGTAGGCTCGGCCGAGAGGCCACATGCCCCCCACCCCCAGCGACCAGATGCACCCATCCATGTCTAAGTACAGGCCTATCTAAGGGGAAACCTCGAATGGCTCATTAAATCAGTTGTGTTTCATTGGATCTTATCCACCCACCTGGATAACGAGTAATTCTAGAGCTAATGCATGCACACATCTCCGACCTTAAGGGGAAGAACGCTTTCATTAAATCAGTTATGGCTAAGTAGTATCCAGGGTGGCCGTTCTGGCCGCTGTCCGTGGCAGACCACAACGGACGGGCTAAATGATGTTGGGCGACTGGTAGTAGACGGTAGCGGGGAATGGGGTTGCCACTTCTTTCGGCCGACGTGCCCCGTCCCGGCAGCTGACCGCGGAGAAGCACCTCGCGGACGGGCTAAGTGATGTTGGGTGACTAGTGGTGGACGGTGGCCGGGAATGGGGTGGCCACTTCTTTCAGCCGACGTTCCCCGTCCCGGCCGCTGACCGTGGCGCAGCACCCCGTGGACGGGCTAAATGATGTTTGCCGACTGGCGGGCGACGGTGGCCGGGACCCGACATCCGCAACTCTGGCATCTCGCGTATATAGCATAGAGGGTGGGTAGCTTCGCCGAGAGGCCAGATGCCTCCCACCCCCAGCAACCGGATCCATCCATCCATCCATCCACCCGACGGTCCACCTATACAAATAGCTAGCTACATATCTAGCGTCAATACCAAGTTACATGGTTGATCCTGTCAGTAGGCATATGCTTGTCTCAAACATTAAGCCATGCATGTCTAAGTACAGGCCGATCTAAGGCGAAACCTCTAATGGCTTATTAAATCAGTTGTGGTTCATTGGATCTTATCCACCCATCTGGATAACTGGTAATTCTAGAGCTAATACATGCACGGAAGTTCCGACCTCAGGGATAAGATCGCTTTTATTAAATCAGTTATGGATAAGTAGTATATAGGGTGGCCGTCCTGGTTGCTGACCGTGATGTTGGGCGAATGGCGGTGGATGTTGGCCGGGAATGGGGTTGCCACTTCTTTCGGACGACGTGCCCCGTCTCGGCCGCTGACCTTGACGGATCACCCCGCGGACGGGCTAAGTGATGCTGGGCGACTGACGGACAACGGTGGCCGGGAATGGGGTGGCCACTTCTTTCGGCCGACGTGCCCCCATCCCCAGCGACTGGATCCATCCATCCATCCATCCACCCGACGGTCCACCTACACAGATAGCTAGCTAGTTATCTAGCGTCAACGCCAAGCTACCTGGTTGATCATGCCAGTAATCATATGCTTGTCTCAAACATTAAGCCATGCATGTCTAAGTACAGGCCGATATAAGGCGAAACCTCGAATGGCTCATTAAATCAGTTGTGGTTCATTGGATCTTATCCACCCACCTGGATAACTGGTATTTCTAGAGCTAATACATTCACACAAGTTCCGATCTGAGGATGTAGAGAGCTTTTATTAGATCAAAACCAAACGGCCCCTTATCTACCGCACATGGTGAATCTGAATATCTTTGGGCTGAGAGCACGGACCCCGGCAAGGCTGGAGACCGGCCGCTGAACGTGGCGGAGCATCCCCCGCACGGGCTAAGTGATGTTGGCCGACTGGCGGTAAACGATGGCCGGGAATGGGCTGGCCACTTCTTTCGGCCGACGTGCCCGGTCCCGGCCGATGATCGTGGCGGAGCACCCGGCGGACGGGCTAAGTGATGTTGGGCGACTGACGGTCAACGGTGACCGGGAATGGTGTGGGCACTTTTTTCGGCCGACGTACCCGTCCCGGCCGCTGACCGTCGCGGAGCACCCCGTGGACGGGCGGTCGGCGGTCGGCGGTGGACGGGACCCGACATCCGCAACTATGGCATCTCGTGTATATACTATACGGGATTGGTAGTGACGGCCGAGAGGCCGGATGACCCCGACCCCCAGCGACACGTTCCACCCGACGGTCCACCTACACAGATAGCTAGCCAGTTATCTAACGTCAACGCCAAGCTACCTGGTTGATTCTGCCAGTAGTCATATGCTTGTCTCAAACATTAAGCCATGCATGTCTAAGCACAGGCCGATCTCATTCGAAACTTCGAATGGCTCATCAAATCAGTTGTGGTTCATTTTATCTTATCCACCCATCTGGACAACTGGTAATTCTAGAGCTAATGCATACACACAAACTCCGACCTCAAGTGTAGGGGCGCTTTTATTAAATCAGTTATGACTAAGTAGTATCCACGGTGGCCAACCTGGCCGTTGACCGTGGCAGACCACTCCGCGGATGGGCTAAGTGATGCTTGGCGACTGGCGGTGGACGGTGGCCGGGAATAGGGTGGTCACTTCTTTCGGCCGACGCGCCCCGTCCTGGCCGCTGACCACGGCGGAGCACCCGTGGACGGGCTAAGTGATGTTGGGCGAATGGCGGTGGACGGTGGCCGGGAATGGTATGGCCACTTATTTCGGCCGACGTGCCCCGTCCCCGCCGCTGACCGCGGCGGAGCACCCCGCGGACGAGCTAAGTCATGTTGGGCGATTGGCGGTCGACGGTGTCCGGAAATGGGGTAGCCACTTCTTTCAGCCGACGTGCCCTGTCCCGGTAGTTGTGGTTCTTTGAATCTTATCCACCCACCTGGATAACTGGTAATTCCAAAGCTAATACATGCACACAAGATCCGACCTCTGGGGGAAGAGTGCTTTTATCAATTCAGCTGTGGCTAAGTCGTATACAGGGTGGCCGTCTTGGCCGCTGACCGTGGCAGACCATCCCGCGAACGGGCTAAGTGGTATTGGGCGACTGGCGGTGGACGGTGGCCGGGAATGGGGTGGCCACTTCTTTCGGTCGAAGTGCCCCGTCTCGGCCGCTGACCGTGACCTCAGTTCCAGTCTGCTCGTGACCTGTTCCTGTCTGCTCGTGACCTCAGCTAGAGAGCTCGTTTTTCAGCACAGACACCAGCTACCGAATACCTGTGAAATTTATATCTCCGAATAGTGTTAAGTGATTTTTTTTTGTAATTGTATACGTATAGCGCTATACAGTTAAAGATATGAGATAAAGTGTAATGTTCTATTTAAATTCAAAACAGTTTTCTGTTACTGTAGTCCAAAGGTAGGAGAAATAGGATAAGGTAAGCAGAGTAAGTTTCGTGTATTTAGTTTATTAGAGACAGCTTTTTTTTTTTTTTTTTTTTTTTTGCTGATTTGTATTTTCTCTTTGCCGTTTTTATTGCTAAAGGAGGAGCGAAATGGCTTGTGAAGGTTGCGTGAACCTAGAGGTCCGTCTCAGGATGTGTGAGGAGGAAATTCGTCTTCTTAGGAGTGCGCTCCGTGAGAAGAGTGAACCCTCCCCACAACCCAAAGAGCGTTCCACTTCTTCCCCTACTGTCACTGCCGTGAGCGAGTGGCGCTCCGTGGGGTCCCGTTTGTCGAGCCCACGTTCGGTAGACGTATGCCCTGTGTAGCAACCGCTGGCTCTAGCCAATCGTTTTGCTCTACTGGAGGATGAAGTGGCTGAAAACCAGGAGTTCTTGGTGGTGGGGGACTCCATGGTGCGAGGCTATGACGACATCCTGCAGCGGAAGACTAAGCGACGTTGCAAGCTTGTATGTCAACCGGGCCGTGGGATCGCCGATTGTACCCAGTCCATCAGGGAGCAAGGACGGACGAAAACGGTTACGATTGTTCATACAGGAAGTAACGATGTAGGTAGGGTGAGATCAGAGGAGCTTGTTCGGAATTACAAGGTCCTCCTTCAGGAGATGAAGGAACGTGGGAGCCGTCACGTAATCTGTGGGATCCTCCCGAGGATCTACGCAGGCTCGTGTTGGAACAGTAGGGCCATAGGGATCAATGATAGGATATCGCAGTTGTGCACACAATTGGGATACCACTTTCTTAATCCTTGGTATCTCTTTTCTAGGCGCCATGACCTTTACGCTTCTGATGGGATCCACCTTACCCGCAGAGGCAAAGATGTTCTTACAAACCTCATTGTGGGAGTTTGTAATGAACTAGCTCCTTTTTTAGGGTAGAAGCCCAAAGGGAAGGGGAAATAGAATGTACTTGGGAAAACAGTATAGGACAAAATATAATTTTAGGATATTATGTCGGTACAGGATGAAATGTTACATTAGGATGTAATGTCAAAGGACAAAATGTCGCGATGGGATGTAATGACAGTGGAGGACAAAAGATTACGATGGGAAGTAACGATAGTGGAGGACAAAATATCATGATAGGATGTAATGATAATGAAGGAGAAAATATCACAGTAGGATATAATGTCAGTGGAGGACAAAATATAATTTTAGGAAGGGATACCGGATAGAATGTCAGTGAAGGCCAAAATATCATGATGGGATGTAATGACAGTGGAAGACAAAAGATCACGATGGGATGTAATTATAGTGGAGGAAAAAATATCACAGTAGGATATAATGTCACTGGAGGACAAAATATAATTTTAGGAAAGGATGCTGGACATAATGTCAATGAACGACGGGAGGCCGGCGTGAATCACGGTGACGTAATGGGACAAAATGTACAAAAGAGATCGGATGACAGTGATCGACCAGATGTCCGTGATGGGGGTAATGTTAATTTTGATGGGAGAAATGTTGGTGAGGCATTGAATGTCAATGAAGGACCAAATAATTATATAGAGCAAGGTATAAATGATAATGTAAGACATTATATTGAAACAAAATTATAATGTAAGACATTATATTGAAACTCAAAATGTGTCAAAAAGAAATAATTACGAGTTTCAAGAAATACAGGCGCATGTCAAAAGCGAAAATCTCGATATGATAGGAATAACTGAGACATGGTTAAATGGTACAGAGTTCAAAGCTGAATTTAATATTGCGGGATTTAACACTTTCATTAGGATAGAAACTACAAGAAAGGTGGGAGTGTTCTGTTGTACGTTAAAAACAATGTTCATGCTTGTGTTTTAGAGAAAGTGAAACAGGATGCATATGATAGTTTGTGGGTTGAGTTAACCCAAACAAATGGACAAAAAATTAATATAGGTGTAGTATATAGGCCAAAGACATTATCATTAGCAGACGACAAACTGTTATTTCAAGAACTGTCTAGTTTCTGCAACCGGGATTTATTGATAATGGGTGATTTTAATTTTACTGACATTGATTGAATGACCCTTGAAAATGGCCATATAGGTAGTCGCTTGATTGGTTTTCTTGGTGACAATTACTTAATTCACCATATAAAAGAGCCCACAAGATATGGAAACTTACTTGATCTATTACTATGAAAATTATGTATCAATACAGAGAGATTTAAAAAAGACAATAAGAAAAAGAAAACGACAATACGAAATGAACATCGCTGATAAATCCAAAGAGAATCCCAAAGAATTCTATAGTTAAATTAGAGATAAAAAGGTTGTTAGGAATCACATT
>NC_134798.1:14520881-14523381 GCF_046742065.1 Oratosquilla oratoria
CAGTTGACCTCACTCAGACGCGGGGCTAACTGGGGTGGCGGAGGAGGGAGGGGGTGAGAAGAGGGGAGGATGTAACGTCCGCACTAGCTTATTTATTGCTGCGCGTGAGATAATGTCAGGTGTCCACTGCCCTTTAGAAATATTAATATTAGGGCATTCCTCAATTAATGCCCTAATATATATATGTATGTATGTATGTATGTATGTATATATATATATATATATATATATATATATATATATTCATGCTATGTATGTATGTATATATATACATACATATATGTGTGTGTATGTATATACTTTTATATGCATACAGCATATGTAATCATATACTGTATACATATTTACATACATACATACATATATATATGTATGTATATATATATATATGCGTAAGTAACCACTAGGAAAAGTAAACTAACGAAGCAGAGCGCTTTCGTATAATTACATCTTCAGTGCAGATACAAAGAAGGAACTATAAAATGAAGAAACAAGGTACAGAATATATGACATAGTGAAGAGGGCATTCGGAGAGGTAGTGGAAGAAGTACACGTGACAGACGTTTGAACCGTCCTGGTAACCAACAAGTATGGGACAACTGCTCATAATTTATATCATAATTTAAATAATTTTGAAATTTCATGAGAAATATAACTATCTAATTTGTACAAACCTTGATGAAGATTAACATTTATCCCCTTACTAGATTTGATCAAACTGCATTCAATTAAATTTCTTTCTGTTATGTTGTTGTATGTGATGACTTTAGTGTTATCCCAGTCAACTGGATGGTTAAAATGGGCTGCAAATGCGTAGGGATAATAGTGTATAT
This sequence comes from Oratosquilla oratoria, assembly GCF_046742065.1. NCBI lineage: Eukaryota > Metazoa > Arthropoda > Malacostraca > Stomatopoda > Squillidae > Oratosquilla > Oratosquilla oratoria. The sequence continues at coordinate 14,521,715 of NC_134798.1, forward strand.
ATGAACAAACACTATTATTCCTCACACCCTGATGGCGTAAAGAGATCTGTTTTTTCGTCGATGTTCCTCAGGGCCCTACGCATTTGCAGCCCAGCGTACATCGATGATGAAATAAGATGTATTTACGACATTGGTACTAAGCTACAATACCCCACACATGTTCTTGACACAGCTTACAATCGTGCTAAAAGGACATTTTATAACCTTAGGTCAACTCAAACTTTCAATATGAATAACTTGCTAATTCTACCGTACCAAGAGAACCTACAAAACATTCCAAATATATTACGTAAATTTAACATTAATTTAGTTTTTAACAATAAGAACACTGTAAGACAATTGCTCATAAATAATTCTGTCAATAGTGATAAAGGGTGTGAGTACAAAATACCTTGTAAATCATGTAATCAGTTTTTATGTTTGTTAGACTGCTAAAACACTCACAAAACGAATCATTCAACACAAGAAATACGTTAGAGAGGGAAACCAATCTAGCGGTATATTCAACCACATGAACCATTTTAACCACCCAGTTGACTGGGATAACGCTAAAGTCATCACATACAACAACAACATAACAGAAAGAAATTTGATTGAATGCAGTTTGATCAAATCTAGTAAGGGGATAAATGTTAATCTTCATCAAGGTTTGTACAAATTAGATACTTATATTTTTCATGAAATTTCAAAATTATTTAAATTATAATATAAATTATGAGCAGTTGTCCCATACTTGTTGGTAACCAGGACGGTTCAAACGTCCGTCACGTGTACCTCTTCCACTACCTCTCCGAATGCCCTCTTCACTATGTCATATATTCTGTACCTTGTTTCTTCATTTTATAGTTCCTTCTTTGTATCTGCACTGAAGATGTAATTATACGAAAGCGCTCTGCTTCGTTAGTTTACTTTTCCTAGTGGTTACTTACGCATTTGTGAACACACGCTCCTAGTGTTTTTATTGCATATATATATATATATATATATATATATATATATATATATATATATATATATACATATATATATCAACTATAATAAAGTAGTAGCCTCTGTCTATCTCTCTGTTTGTTTGTTTGTTCACGAACTCCCTGGGTTTTGGAGATAGACCCCCATAACCATATATATTCTGATACTCTATCACTCTAGTTAATTGAAAAACTATATTTCATTTATAAAATTATTTTGGTTAGGGTTAAGGGTTCAAGTTAGGTGGGGTATGGTTAGGTTAGGGATTATTCACGAACTCCTCTTAGGTTTTTACAGATAAACCTCTATAACCATATATGTTCTGAAACCTTATAACCCAAGGTACTTGGATAACTATCTTTCATTTGTCTGTCTGTCGGTCTGTCTGTTTGTTTGTTTGTTCTCGAACTCCTCCTAGGGTTTTGGAGATAGACCCCCATAACCATATATATTCAGGTACCCTATCACTCCAGGTAATTGGATAACTATATTTCATTTAAAAAATATTTTGGTTAGGGTTAAGGGTTCAAGTTAGGTGGGGTATGGTTAGGCTAGGGATTATTCACGAACTCCTAGGTTTTTGCAGATAGTTCCCTACAATCATATATATTCTAAAACCTTATAACACAAGGTACTTGGATAACTATCTTTCATTTGTCTGTCTGTCTGTCTGTCTGTCTGTCTGTTTGTTTGTTTGT
>NC_134798.1:14525881-14533381 GCF_046742065.1 Oratosquilla oratoria
TTTTCTTATTTTTGTGACTTCTGTGAAATTCGGTATTACTAATATTTCGTTCTTTTCTTTTTCTTTGTTATATTTTGTCCTGTTCATTATTTCCTGCGCTTTCGTTTTTGATTTTGTAATTATTCTCATTGGGTATTTTAATTTTTTAAATATTGTAATTATGTGTGTTATTTCATCTTCTATATATTCTGTGCTGCATATTCTGTATGCGCGTAAGAAAAATCCAATTATTATACCTGATTTGATTTTTTCACTGTGACCTGATAGATAGTGGACATAATCTTCTTTGTTGGTATGTTTTCTATGTACTTTATATCTTGGGCCTGAGTCTGTTCTAATAATTGTAGTGTCTAAAAATGATAAGTGTCCTTCTTGTTCTTCTTCTAGTGTGAATTCAATCTTCTCGTGTACTTTATTTGATAATCTGACTTTGTTTAGTATATTTGTGGTTTTGGGTGTTATGATTAATATGTCATCTACATATCTTATCCATGTGGTGTGTCTGCCTATTATTCTTAGCATTTTGTCTGCTTCTAATGTCTCTAAGAAAAGATTAGCAGCTATTGCACTAAAAGGTGAACCCATAGGGAGGCCGTAATGTTGTCTGTATTCTGTTTGTTCGAATGTAAATGGGTCGAAGTTAATGCATAGTGAAACTAGTTGTAAATAATCTGTTTTCGGAATGGGTAGATTGTTGTCATCTATCTTTTCTGTTACTCTTTTTATAGCCTCTAGTGCTCCATTTCTTGGTATATTTGTGAAAAGCGAGATTATATCAAGGCTGTATAGTTTCTTGTCTTTGAATTGTACATCTTTTAATCTATTTATCATATCTCCTGAATTCTTTATATGGGTTCCGCTTATTTTTCCTAACATCTGTGAGAGTGGTTTGGCTAGTTGTTTTGCTATTCTGTGTGGTGCGCTACCAATTCCTGATGTTATGGGCCTTAGTGGGATTCCTGGTTTATGTACTTTGGGGATTCCGCGTATCTGAGGGGGGCGTGGGGCTTCTTCTACTAAATGCAGCAACTTCTTACCTCTTTCGTTTTTCTTTAGTATTTTCCTAGCTTTCTTATTAAATGTGTCTGCACTTTGTTGAGCGTACCCTATGTGTTTCTTTTCGTATATTGTGGTGTCTTCTAAAAGAGTATTCATTTTGTTTATGTAATCTGTCCTGTCCATAATTATTATACCTCCCCCTTTATCTGCTTGTGTTATAATTATTTCCTGGTCATTTTTAAGATCTTGTAATGCCTTTTTGTAACGTCTCGAAATCTGGCTTGTTTTATTGTCTGAGAAAGCTTTACAGCAAAGTAAGATTCCTTTATCCACATCGGTGTCGTTCCATTTATAATTACGTGATACTAGCTCTGCGTAACTGTCTTGGTCGTTTCCCGTATCGAATTTTAATCCAAGGGACAAAACATCTCTTTCTGTATTCGTTAAGGTTTTCTTTGAAAGGTTTGTTATGAGATCTTGTCTACCCATGTGTTACACTCCCTTCAGGTATATAAGGGTACGGTAACATGTTATCTATCTGATGCAAGTCAGTTGGGGTATTTGGTAAACTCTACAATTATAAGTATCTATATTTATAACATTAATGATATGATACAACATTAATAATATACAACATGAGTAATAATATGATACAATCTAGTATACTTAATTCTTACCGTTACCCAACTAGGTAACAAGAGAGATCTAGGGAACAACTGTCAGGTATGGTGACAGGATTTGTAAGAGGGAAGGAGGTACCCCGCAAGCTACCGTACTTCCACTGGCTCCCAGTTGCCAGACGTCACCATTTGGCGACCACTCGTTCTAACCAACCTGCGCAGGCGCATGCGGATGCGCATGCGCACACGTATGACGGGAAAGTGTCTAACCATGGACGGGCCCGCAACACCTCCCCCCAAAAAATGTGAGCTTCCCTAAATGGGAAGCGAACATAAAAAAAACACATTACATAGTTACACAGAAAATTTTACACTATAAAAGACAAGTAATAACACAAGAACCAAAATCAAACAAAATGAGTATACTACACATGATATAAACAACCTCAACCTAAGGAGCATCTCCTGGGAGAGCTGGACCACGTGATAGCGCGTCGGCTATGACGTTTTCTCTCCCACGTATATGTGAGATTTTCAAGTGAAAGGGCTGTAGTGCCAACGCCCATCTTAAAAGTCTGATTTGTGTTCTTCATCTTTTCAACGAATATTAAGGGGTTATGATCTGTACGCACTTGCACTGGGTGAATTGTGCTACCTATATAAATTCTAAAATGGTCAAGGGCCAACAACAACGCAAGTGCCTCCTTTTCAACGGTGGCATAATTTCTCTGGTGCTTGTTAAATTTCTTCGAGAAATATCCCACTGGGTGCAACACGGAATCCCCCTCACCTTCCTGCAACAGCACTGCTCCTCCGGCGACGTCACTAGCATCGACGTGAAGGGTGAACGGCTTCTCCAGGTTAGGGGCTCGTAGCACGGGCGCGTTGAATAATAGGGTTTTCAAGCTCTCGAAGGACTCCTGGCACATCTGCGACCACCTAAAGGCCTTCTTGCCGCTGAGGAGGTCGGTCATCGGTGCCACAATAGAAGAAAAATTTGGACAGAAGCGCCGATAATATCCGGCCATCCCTATCAGCCTCATCACTGCTTTTTTGTCGTCTGGTGTCGGATATTGCTGGATGGCCGCAATCTTGGCTGCAACAGGTCGAACCTCATTCTGCCCGACCACATGTCCCAGGAAGGTGACCCGGGCATGGCCGAACTCGCTTTTGGCGAGGTTCACCGTCAGGTTGTTGGCAGCCAGCACAGCAAAGAGAGATTTCAGGCGACTCAGGTGCAACTCCCAGGTGTCCCCGAAGACGACGATATCGTCGAGATAGCACCGGACGCCGTCCATCCCGGCTGTGAGGCGGTTCATAAGGCGCTGAAAGGTGGCCGGGGCATTCCGCAACCCAAAGGGAAGAACGGAGAATTCGTACAGTCCCTCTGGGGTGACGAAGGCGGAGATGGCTCTCGAGCGCTCAGTCAGTCGGACCTGGTAGTAGCCTTTGAGGAGGTCGAGCTTGGTTACCCATCGCGCCGAGCCCACGTCGTCGATCACGTCGTCTATGCGAGGCAAGGGGTACCCATCCGCTTCCGTTACCGCGTTGACCCGTCGGTAGTCGACACATAACCGCATCGACCCATCTGGCTTCGGCACGAGGACAACAGGAGATGCCCACGGGCTGTGGCTGGGCTGTACAATGCCGAGCTCTTGGAGACGTTGCACCTCAGCTCGGACGTATTCTCTCTTGAAGGTATTCAAGCGGTAAGGACGTTGGCGGATGGGAGGGGCCCCATGGGTCTCCACGTCGTGTTCCAGTGCTGAGCAGGGGCGAGGGTGATCACCGAATATGCACACGTACGTTCGTAGCAGGGATTCTATGTCCTTCGCTTGGGCACCAGAGAGATGTTCTAACTTCACAGTGGGGTCTCGTAATATCACCGAGTTTTCCATCTTAACACATGACCCACTAAGAGCTTCAGAGAAACTCTCATCACTTTCTTCACTAACTTCCGGCACTACTAAGCACGCAGGTGACGGAGGGTCAGCCTCCGCACTATCTCCTACCACACCCTCACCACGATCGTGGTAGGGTTTCAACAAGTTAATATGCACTAGACGCTTTTTCTTGCGTCTCTCTGGAGTGTGGAGGACATAGTTGGCCTGACCTTGGCGCTCTAAGACTTGATACGGTCCACTATACACAGCTTGAAGAGGGTTAGTTTTTAATGGTAAGAAAGCCAAGACATTATCTCCACTTTTAAAATACCTATCCCTTGCTCCTTTTGACTTATCAAACTGGTGCTTCATTTTAATTTGAGCACCTTCTAGGTTTGAATGGGCAAGATTTATAGCCAATTGAAGTTTATCCTTAAACTTTGTCACATAGGAGGCCAACGGGGTCACTGGCTCATTGCTTATCCAGCTCTCCTTCAAGACTTTAAGGGGACCCCGTGCCTCGTGTCCATAAACTAACTGAAAAGGGCTATAACCTAACGACTCCTGAACACTATCTCGGATAGCGAACAGCAGGAGATCTACTCCCTCGTCCCAGTCCCTTCCGGTTTCCAAGCAAAAGGTCCTTAGGATTCTTTTGAGGGTTTGATGGAACCTTTCAACTACACCCTGGGATTGCGGGTGATAAGCCGAGGACCTAGATTGCTTGACACCTAGGCTTTCCATCACCTGGTTAAACAACCGGGAAGTAAAGTTGGATCCCTGATCGGATTGTATCACTGTGGGAAGGCCTACTTGGGTAAAAAAATGAACTAGGGCTCTTACAACATTCTTTGCCGTGATGCGGCGTAAGGGAATAGCCTCCGGATAGCGAGTGGCACTGTCTATGATGGTAAGTAGGAACTGATGACCACGGGGGGTTTTTGGTAAGGGACCTACGCAATCAATTGTTATCCTACTAAAAGGCTCTTTTATCACTGGTATGGGTTGTAACGGGAACGGTTTGATACTGGGGCTTGGTTTTCCCACTAACTGACAGGGACGGCATGTACGGCAGTATGTACCGACGTCTCTGCGTAACTTAGGCCAATAGAAATGTGATAGAATTTTGGCATACGTTTTGCTGGTTCCTAGATGTCCTCCTACGCCGTCATGAGCAATGCTAAGGATATCTTGGCGTAGGGGCTTCGGAATCACTATCTGGTGGTGCACTGACCAAGGGTGACTGGCGGGGGAGGTAGCGGGACGATATTTCCGCATTAGCACGCCAGAGCTAGTGTAATAGCAATTGGCCTCCTGTTGGGCTTCCACTTCACTAACTGCCCTATTAAGAAAACTGGCTAGTTCCGGGTCCTCTGCCTGGAGTTGAACAAGCTTACTCCTAGTAACAGGAGAGGAGCCAAAACTAGTCAGGGTCGTGACACTATTCTCATCTGTATTATTAGGTTTATCTGTCGGTGAGGAATCTTTGAAGAGTTCACCTAGACCGAGGTCAGGGGGGTCCACTTGAATAGGGTCTTCTTCCGATTTCTCACTAGACAAAGGGGAAACCACATCGATGCCACCTCCCTCGACAGATTCATTGCTTGGGACGTCTGCCTGTTGGCTCATACTACGTGTCACTGCACACGCAGGAAATAGCCCAGGGATGTCTTTCTCTAATTGTGTGGTGTTATTCTCAGCGGTAGGACGTGACGAGACCATGACATTTGGTAACGTCACGCCTCCAGCGAGGTCATTTCCTATTAAGAGGGAGACGCCATCTACCGGTACCCTGTCCACTACCCCTAACGTGACATAGCCTGATTTGATATGGGACTGTAAGTATAGCTGGCACAGTGGGATACGCGATCCTCCGGTCAAACCGTTCACTAGAACCCAATTACCAGTGTAGCACTCATCTAGGAAGGGGACAGCTTCTTTGGTAATCAGAGATAAGGCTGAGCCTGTGTCTCTCAAGATTTTAATGGGAACGGGTACACTTGACTCGTTTAGAGCTACGGAACCTGATGAACAATATGGTTCAAAGGTGGAGGAGGTGGGAGACACAACAGGTCGGTTATTTGTAGGTGATAGAGGATCCAACTGTACTTCCGTTTGTTTGGCCACATTTATCGAGAGAGAGGGGGACCCTGGGTGAGAGGGAATTTTGTTCTTTACTCTGAAGCAGTCATTAACATCATGACCGAGCCTACGGCAATATTTACAAAAAGGTTTCCTCTCACTATTAAAGATAGGTCCCCCGGTCTCACGGGCAACGGGCTTACCTGTGGTATATGATGGAAATCCTGATGGCGACCAAGGTCCCGGCGCTGCTGCCTGAGGGGCTGACGTAGGTGGAGGGGCGAATGGTGCAAGAGTAAATGCCTGGTGGGCACGTACTTGGCTGGGTTGGGACGCGGGAGCAGAAGACCTGTAACTTTGGCGGGGGTTAGTAAGAATGTAATGGTCGGCAACTGGGCCGGCATCAGCTAGAGTACGTATACCTCTTTGATCTAGGTACGCTCGTACATCGGGGTGCAAGTTATTTCGGATGTCTTCGAGCAGGATCAACTCAGCCAGTTTATCATGGCTCCGATGAGCTGATTCACTCTCTATCCACCGTTGGAACAAAGCTTGTTTGCGCCGAAAATATTCGACGTATGTCTCTTTTCCCCCTTTTTTCAAGTTCCTAAACTGCTGGCGATAAGCCTCAGGCACAAGCTGATAGCTGGTGAGGACGGTGGACTTAACCATATAGTAGTCTTTCACCTGCTCCTCAGAGAGAGCGGAGAAGACGTCCAACGCCTTACCAGTAAACGAGCGATAGACAAGTTGAGTCCATTTATCAAGTGGCCACCCATTCAAATGCGCCATTTTTTCAAATATTGCAAAGAACCTGTCGGGTTCGTCTTCATTGAACTTGGGCACACTTGCAAGTTGGGACTCGAGCCTAAACACAGGGGCATCTGCTCTCGTTTGCTCTCGACGGAGTATTTCCAACTGTAACTCGATTTTTCTGAGTTCAACTTGTAAGGCTAGGTTACTAGGCTCTTTGGCAGTAACAATTTGTGGAGCCTCGTTACTTGGCTTATTGGCAATAGCACCATTTGGAGCAATTTTATTAGGCTCGTTGATATTGTCAATCTGTGAAGCCATGTAACTAAGTTCATTGTCACTGCCAATCTGCGGATCTACGTTATTTGGCTCTTTATCAGATTCCTCTGTTGCGGGTATATCATCCTCCCTGATCATTCCCTCCTCAACGAGGTGGTTGAAGACCATTTCCCTCAGAGGGCCTTTATTCAAGCTTGAGTAACCCCCTAACCCGAGGCGTCGGGCAATGCCGATCAAGCATTCCTTGTTTATATCCCATAGAGCCTTGCCTGAAGGGTTAGCAAGAAATTGGTCGATATCAAACATTTTGAACTCAGAATTTCGAGAACACGTAATTATATACTAACAGCTAGCTAATAGTTAAACACATAAGATAGATAACTTCTACGGGATTACGGTGCGACCGATAGACACTATTAACACTGGCAATTTGTTGGCACAACACAACACTTGTCACACTAAATGGAGCTCTAGTCTACGTATGCACAATTCTCAATATCCCGGACACGGGCCCCCACATGTTACACTCCCTTCAAGTATATAAGGGTACGGTAACTTTTTATCTATCTGATGCAAGTCAGTTGGGGTATTTGGTAAACTCTACAATTATAAGTATCTATATTTATAACATTAATGATATGATACAACATTAATAATATACAACATGAGTAATAATATGATACAATCTAGTATACTTAATTCTTACCGTTACCCAACTAGGTAACAAGAGAGATCTAGGGAACAACTGTCAGGTATGGTGACAGGATTTGTAAGAGGGAAGGAGGTACCCCGCAAGCTACCGTACTTCCACTGGCTCCCAGTTGCCAGACGTCACCATTTGGCGACCACTCGTTCTAACCAACCTGCGCAGGCGCATGCGGATG
>NC_134798.1:14538381-14550881 GCF_046742065.1 Oratosquilla oratoria
ACTGGTGGGCTGGTCCTTGAGTAAAACAGGAATTTCGGATCGCCATAATAAGTGATCTTCCTTCCCTCGGGAATCAGTTCGGTTCCAGGTTTCAAGGATTTTATAGCCTCTGTGGTCTAGTGGTTAGGGCACTGGGAAGGTAATTTACGGATGGCCGAGTACAGCGGGTTCGAATCCCGCATGCAACTGTCACCAAAAAAAATTATCGGTTTGATGTCGCTGCTACTAGCGAATTACTCTCATAGTTACAATGGCGATAAGCGTGAAAGGGGTTCGACCCGGTCCTTACCCCATATCACTGCTGGGCTGGTCCTTGAGTAAAACAGGAATTTCGGATCGCCGTAATAAGTGATCTTCCTTCCCTCGGGAATCAGTTCGGTTCCAGGTTTCAAGGATTTTATAGCCTCTGTGGTCTAGTGGTTAGGGCACTGGGAAGGTAATTTACGGATGGCCGAGTACAGCGGGTTCGAATCCCGCATGCAACTGTCACAAAAAAATTATGTATATGTATACGAATATGTACATGTATATGTATATGTATATGTATATGTATATGTATATGTATATATATGTATAAATTAAGGAATAAATGAACATATACATATTATATATATATACATTTATATATATATATATACATGTATATACATATATATATATATATATATATATATAATGAACTCAGTCTGCTCCGAGACCTCAGCTAGTGAAGCCAGTCTGCTCCGAGAACTCAGCTATTGAACTCGTTTTGCTACCGAGACTCTAACTAAAGAATACCTCTTGTTAAGTTTATTACTTCCTGTGAAGTTTATATCTTCGAATAGTGACAAGCGATTGTGTTGTGTTCATGTAATTGTATACGTATAGCGTTATATAGTTACAGGTATAAGATAAAGTGTAGTATTATAGTAATCTAGAATCAAAACAGTAGTGTGTTACTGTACTCAAAAGGCAGAAGTAATAGTATAAGGTAGGCAGAGTAAGATTCGTGTATTTAGTTTATTTAGTGACAGCTTTTGTTTCTTTTGTTGATTTATATTTTCTTTTTGCCTCCAAAGGAGGAGCGAAATGGCTTGTGAAGGCTGTGTGAACCTGGATGGCCGTCTCAGGATGTGTGAGGAGGATATTCGTTTTCTCAATAGTGCGCTCTGTGAGAAGAGTGAAGCCTCCCCACAACCCAAAGAGCGTTTCACCTCTTCCACTTCTGCCACTGCCGTGAGCGAGTTGCGCTCTGTGGGGTCCCGTTTGTCGAGCCAGCGTTCGGTAGGCGAGTGCCCTGCGGAGCAACCGCTAGCTCCAGCCAATCGTTTTGCTCTGTTGGAAGATGAGGTGGTTGCAAATCAGTTCTTGGTGGTGGGGGACTCCATGGCGCGAGGCTATGACGACATCCTGTAGTGGAAGACTAAACGACGTTGCAAGCTCGTATGTCAACCGGGCTGTGGGACCGCCGATTGTACCTAGACCATTAGGGAGCAAAGACGGACGAACATGGTTACGGTTGTTCATAAGGGAAGTAATGATGTGGGTAGGGTGAGACCAGAGGAAATTTATTTCAGTCCGTGGTCTATATAATTTATATATATATACTATGAATAGAAGTGGCCCAAAAACAGAACCATGTGGAGCTCCATTCGTAAAAAATTTCCATCTAGAAGTTTTGCCATATAGAACAATTCTCTGTTTACGATCGTTTAACCAATTACTAGTCCAGCTTAATAGGTTACCACTTATTTCGTGTGAAACTAATTTAGCAAGTAGTCTTTTGTACGGAATCAAACGCCTTTGGAAAGTCCAGATATATTAGATCTATATTGTTTCTTTTGTCTTGATTTTAGATGACTGTAATGTAGAATTCGAGTAGGTTAATCACGCAATAACGTTTCCGTCTGAATACGTTCTGGCTATCTTTTATTAAACAATTACTTTCCAAATGGTGTTCGATAGCATCTCTGGTGATAGTTTCCATAATTTTTCCTACGATTGAGGTTAAGCATATAACCCTGTAGTTTACTGGCTTATTTTTGTCACCCTTTTTGAATATGGGGGTAACGTTAGCTAACTTCCATTCTCTTCGGACATCTCCGGATATTATTTTATCTATTTACTTTAATAATTTCTAATGGAACTACAATCTCGTTTTGCATTTCCTTTAAGATTCTTGGATGTCAACCGTCAGCCCCTGATGTTTTATTTACTTTGATTTTTCTATATTTTTATTTTTATTTATTCATTCGTTTATTTATCATTTACAGAAGTACGTTTCCCCTAGATTTATCACAGGTTTCAGTTAGGACTTCACTCCGAGGTGTTTCGTTTACGAATACTGAGTTAAAATAGTTGTTTAAAGTATTATATTTACTTTCATTCGAATATTCAAGTTGATCGTCAACAGATAATAGTGGGCCAATGTGATTCCTAATAACCTTTTCATCTCTATTGTAACAATAGAATTCTTTGGAAATATCTTTGGATTTGTCAGCGATATTTGTTTCGTCCTGTCGCTTTTTTATCACCTTTTTAAAACCCCTCTGTATTATCACATGATTCTGATAGTCGTTAGGTGCACCAGAACACTTTTCTCTGTTTAGCAATACTTTTTACAGTTTCTTTGTCAAGCCTTTTGTATATATACATATATATATGTATATATATATATATATGTGTGTGTATATATACATATATATATATATTTTGGTAGGAGGCCATGTTGTATACATGATTTCAAGAAATCTACAGCGACAATGGCGTTGTTGAGTTTATATTGGAGCTTTAATTTCTCTCGTGCAACAAGTTTCTGTGATGGTTCCAAATAGCTGAGAAGGTGTCCAAAAGACATTAGGTGCGGTTTTCTCTTTTTTTATTCTCCTATACGTATTTCGACCTTACTCGGTCATCCTCAGGGAGGGAGTAACAATAGTCCATTGGCCGAACACTGGGAGAGGTCATTTCATATAGCCGTGATCCGTAGCGCTGCGTACGTGGAAGTAGCAACTTCCTTGTGGATTGTGGAAAGGGGTGTTATTGTTTGTGTTATGTGCGTCTACTGCTTGGGAGTGTGGTTGTGGGCATGAGTTGTATGTTAATGGAAGGTTTCTCGATGTATATGTTCACTGCTTCGGCCATCTTAAGGCGAAGGGGGTCGTGAGCTTTGTAGATTATTTTAGTGTTTTCGTTTAGTGTTTGTCTGGTGATGGTGGTTTTGTGTTCTTTTGTCATGTGTGTTTTGATGGCGCCATTCTGGAGGTGGTATGTGAGTCTTTTGGAGAGGGTCATAGAAGTCATGCCAATGTATGAGGAGGTGCGGTGCTAACAATCACCGACAGGGCAATCAAACTTATACACGACGTTGACTTCTTGTAGAGGAGGGTTGGGGGGCTGGCTGTTGTTCTTAATAACCAGGGTGTGTGTTTTGGAGGTTTTGTAGTATCTTAGTGTCTGGGTTGTTGGGTCGAATGTTACGTGTGATAATATTTCGAAGTGTTCTTTCGTCTTCTTTGTAGCCGGTGTTCATATGTCCTTTGTAGTACAGGTCCAGTGTTGGTATATTGGTGTTTGTGGGTGTTGGTTGGGCGGTAAAGGAGTTCATCTTGTTTTTGATAATGGATTCGATGGAGTGTTGTGGATAGCCGTTGTTGACGAGTAGTGTTGTTATACGTTGGAGTTCGTTATTCGTGGTTTTCCATGTACTTCTGTGGGAGAAGGCTCGGTTCACTAGTGATCGGATGACGCTTTGTTTGTAGCGTTCTGGGCATTCGCTACTGCCGTTAAGACAGAAACCGAGGTTAGTGTCTTTGACGTAGACTTCAGTCGTGAATCGATCTGAGGCTGTGCCTACTAGTATATCTAAGAATGGGAGGGTGACATCGTTGCGCTGGTGTTCATAGGTGTAATTGAGGGTTGAATGTTTCTTGAATGTGTGTGAGAGTTGAGTTACTGATTGGGAATCTTTTGCGCTTATAAAAATGTCGTCAACATACCGGGCGTAGATACAGGGCTGCATGTCAGGATGGTCGTTGAAGATTTTCTCTTCGATGGATCCCATATAGAAGTTGGCGAAGAGTGGTCCAAGGGGGGATCCCATTGCCACGCCGTCTACCTGTACGCGCATTTTCCCATCTGGACCGTAGAAGGGGAAGGGAGCTTCCATCGTGCAGATTTCAAGGAGTTCTTGGAGGATTGCTTCAGGGACGGCGAGGGGTGCTGAGTTGGGCTTGTGGTAGATACTCTGGCAGATGAGGTCAATAGTCTCTTTTACTGGCACATTTGTGAACAGATTCTCGAGAGAAATTAAAGCTCCAATATAAACTCAACAACGCCATTGTCGTTGTAGATTTCTTGAAATCATGTGTATATATATATATATATATATATATATACATGCGGACACACACACACACACACACACACACACAATCACACACACACACACACACAAACACACGACTCGGTGGCGCGGTTGGTAGTGTCCCCGACTGTCACCACGGTGGTCCGGGTTCGAATCCTGCCCAGGGCTGAATTAATTTCTGTATCTCTGCGCTTCGAGTCGTTACTCCAACTCTCATGGGCGGGGAGTTGGGTGTGTGTGTGCGTGTAAAGTCACAGCATTACCCATAGATCGGTAATACGAGCTCTGAGCTCTCTTCCGGGAGGGAAATAACTGTCGATCACGAGTCCAACACGTGATCCAAAGACCATGTTGAATCACACACACACACATTCTATTTCTAAGTCCCGTGAGGAGAGGGCGAACATTCTCCCATTTAGGAAGGTGTCCCTGCGACTCTGCATGCACCACTAGGGAGTTGGAGGTTCTGTGATGTCATAGGTAATTTTTGTGTTATCCTATCCTTTTTGCAAGTCCCCTTGACGTCTCACCATAATGTACAGCAGAACATCCACCACACGGTAAGCTGTAAACCACACTGTCCTTGTTGATGGTTCTTTCTTCTTTACCTCTCACCATGTCTTTAATTTTCCGACCAGAGGTATAAGCCACGTGTATGCCAACATTAGACAGTAAGGAAGTTAGCATTTCAGCTTCATTCGTATACGGTACTACGTCAATGAGACTTGCAAAAAGGATAGAACACAAAAATTACCTACGACACTATAGAATCTCCAACTCCCTAGTAGTGCAGGTAAAGTCACAGGGACACCTTCCTAAATGGGAGAAAGCTCGCCCTCTCCTCACGGGGCTTGGAAAGAAAATGAGGAATCTAGTAGAAGCCGCGCACATCGTTTGAGGAGAGATCACCAACCACAGAGAAGAGTTTGCCAACTTGTCATTGGTCGCAGCCAACCTGGTCCTCGGCAAAAGCGCGGACCAATCAACACGCAGCATTGTAAGATGTCCGGGGAGATGATCCACGATGTTTTGTATTAATCTGTTACTCTGAAGAAGACGTAAAGTCGAAACGGTAGATTATATTAGTGTTCCCGGTTCAACCTGTGCTTCCTTTCCGCCTTTTCCACTCATTTATCACTCCTTCAAACAATATATATATATATATATATATATATATATATATATATATATATATATATATATATATATATATATATATATATATATATATAAGAAATATATATATATATATACACACATATATATATATACATATATTTATATATACATATATATATATATATATATATATATATATATATATATATATATATATATATATATAAATAAGACCATGCGATTGTTTTTGCCAGGTCGAACTGACAACTGAATGAAGCCTTCTGATTTTAGTCTCAATAAAAAGTATAAAACACATGACCGTATGGAAGAGCGAAGAGCCATGTGATATGTATCGGTGACACGGCAAAAATATGTAAACGACTGCTATGCCATTCACCCTTGGAACACAATGGATTCCGCTGAATTGCAATGTCAAAGCATGGCGACATGGGAACTTATGGTCCATTATGAAACCGGATGCAAAATAATAGGTAAATAGACGATTGAATAGATTAATAAGTGAATACCCCGTCTGGGGTATTGGCTTCATGTTATAGTGGGGTTAAAAGCTGCTCAGCTGATACTTTAGGGTCTATATGGGGTGCCCCTACGGACCAGAGACACACATCATTTTGTCTGTGGTAGAGGAAATCTTTATTCATAGAGAAATTATGATACTTTGTTATACTTCAACTGTCCCTCCGTTATGCTGCCGCCCCCCCACCTCTTGTTAGTGTCCTGTACAACTTCTCTGAATATTCATTTTCTTATTTCGCCGAACCCTGTGTGGTGGGGAAAAGAATACTGCCACCAAATATTCCCACTTGAGTCGTAAAAAGTGACAAAAACGGGGACATTAAAAAAAAAAAAAAAAAAAAAAAAAAAAGTCTGGGAGGTTTCAAAACCAGATCACTGGGATTTGGGTCTTTTAATATGCTTGGGTGTCGTACAAATGAGAGTAAAAAGGGAAGAGATAGGCAGTATGTTTCCGAGAAGAAAGATGTGTTGGCATTGAGTGAAGCAAAGTTCGAAAAGAAGGGGCGAGTTTGAGTTAGGAAGTGTAGTTGGGAGGGTATCAGGAGTGAAGAGAGGACGAGGGAGAGAAGAGGTGGCTATACTAGTAAGTGAAGAGATAGGTAAACGTGTGGTGGCGCGGAAGGAAGTTTCTTCAAGGTTAATGAGGATGGAGGTGAAACTAGGAAGATAGTGCATATGGGCGTGGTAGTGAGAAGAGTGTAGATGAAAGGGAGGTTTTTTGGGTTAAGGGAGAAATGTCATGGTAGTGGTATTGGGAGACCTTAATGCTATGGTAGAAAATGAACTAGTAGACGGAGTAGTTGGGAAGTGTGGAGTTACAGGAAAAAATCGTAGTGGAGAGTTGGTGGTGGAAATGGGTCTAGAAAGAGAGCTGATGATAGCAATTACAGTGTTTAGGAAGAAAGTCAAGCATAAGTAAACATGGGGGAGGGTGGTTGATGGAAGGGTGGTAGATATGGCATTAATGGACTAAATAGTGGTAACCAGGAGTATAATAGGAAGAGTTAAGGATGTACATAATCTAAGGGGAGAGAATGGGGGAATATCAGATAATTTTTGGTAGAAAATAAGTTGAGAGTGGAGGATAGATGAAGAAAGAGGAAAAGGACAGAAGGTAGGGAGGTGCTTAAGGTAAACTGCTTAAATGAGAAAGAAAAGGAGGAGTACAAGAAGAAGCTGAGAGAAAAGTGGGAGGGAGTGAAGGATAGAGTAAAACTAGGAGTGGAGGAGGAATGGGGATGGTTCAAGGAGGGAGTCACGAGGTAGTCAAAGATGGTGTGTGGAACAAGGAGAACGGGAGGAAATAGAAGGAAGGGTAGTGAGTGATGGGATGATGAAACAAAGGAGGTTGTAGAAGAGAAAAAGCAAGCATTCACAGACTACAAAATAAGACGAAAGAATCATATGAGAGTTTCAAAGAAAAGAGAAGAGAAGTAAAGCATTAGACAAAGGAGGTAAAGAGGAGAGCAGATGTGAAATGGGTTAAGAGTATGACAGAATTTTTTTAAAGTAATAAAAAGATGTTTTGGAAAGAAATTAAGAGAAGGAGAGGGGGGGAATCAAGTAGAGAAGAAAAGGTAAAAGGTGCAGATGGAAAGATTGTAATGGAAGAGATGGAGAGGAAGATGGGCAGAGTCTTTTAAGGAGTTGCTAAATGTGAAGGAGGATAGGAAGGGAAAGGTAGTTGCAGTGGGAAGCGCTAAGAAAATGACAGTGATGAGTGAGGAAAATTGAGGAGAAATAAGGAAAGATGAGGTGAAGGCAGCTGTTAAGATAATGAGAGCAGGTAAGGCACCTGGGTTAGCTGGGTGTCATGCAGAATATCTAAAAAAGGGAGGTTCAGTGATGGTGGACTGGCTGGTGAGGTTATTAAATGTTTATTTAAAAGAGAATAGAGTGACACAGGACTGGAGGAGTGCCTGTATAATTCCATTTTGCAAAGGAAAGGGGGACAAGTGTAAGTGTAGTAGTTTCAGAGGGATTAGTTTGATAAGTGTAGTTGGGAAGACTTATGGAAAGCTTTTGATTGAGAGGATTAGGAGAGGAACAGAGGGAGTAATTGGTGAGGAATAGTGTAGGTTTAGGACAGGTAGGGGTTGCGTGGATCATATTTTTGTGGTAAGATAGATATATGAGGATCCTCTAGGAAAAGGTAAGGATGTATTTTGGGCTTTATGGATTTGGAAAAGGCTTATGGCAGGGTAGACAGAAAGGCACTGTAGGAGGTATTGCAAATATATGCGATAGAAGGAAAGCTGTCAAGATTTTTACGAGAGTAGTAAAGCCTGCGTTAGAATTAGAAATGGAGAAAGTAAGTGATTTGAGGTAAAGGTGGGACTTCGTCAGGGATGTCGCCTTGGCTGTTCAATTTATACATGGATTGGGTGGTGCGAGAGATAAATGCAAGGATAATAGGTCGGGGACTGAAGATGGTTAAGGAAAATGGAGAAAAGTGGGAGATAAGCCAGCTGTTATTTGCTGACACTGCGCTTGTGGCAGGATCAGGGGATGGATTGAGGAAGTTAATGACAGAGTTTGGGAAGGTGTGCGAAAAAGGAAGTAGAAGATAAATGTGAGCGATGAGATGTAAGGTGATGGGATGTACAAGGAGAGAAAGTGGCAGTAGCCTGAAATTTAGTATTAAGGGAGAGAGACTGGAGGAAGTGGATGATTTTAGATACTTGGATGCGAATGTGGCAGGAAAGGGAGGAGTGGAGGTGGATTTGGAATGTAGATTGAGAGAAGCAAGTAAATGCCTTGGGGGATAAAAAGTGTGATGAGAAATAGACATCTGGGAATGGATGCTAAGAGGAGATTGTATGAAGGAGTGATTATGCCGACAGCACTGTACGGGGTGGAAACATGGAACATAAGAGAGGAAGAGAGAAGGGGTTTGAATGTGTTTGAGATGAGGTGCCTGAGAAGTATGATAGGAGTTACTAGGGTAGATAGAGTGAGAAACGAGGTGAGGAGGAGAACGGGGGTGGAAAGGGAGTTGGGAAAGAGTATTGGGATGGTTTGAACACATGGAATGAATGAGTGAAGAAAGATTAGTAAAATAGGTGTGGAAGGCAGAGGTAGAAGTGACCATGAGCGGCATTGGGAAAGAAGGGAATTTCTGTTGAGGACTGGCACCAGCGTGTGAGCGAAGCAATGCACTCCCAGTCATTTCTTTCTCCTTCTTCTTTTTTTTTTTTTTCTTCTCTTCCTCCTTTTCCTTTCCCTTCCTTTCTTCCTACTCCTTCTCAGTCTTATTCTCATTCTCCTTTTACGTCTTCCCCTTCTTCTACTTATTCTCATTCTTTTCCTTCTTTTCCATCCTCTCATTCTTCTTGTCCTTCTTCTCCTTCTTCTTTTCCTTCCTTATATGTATAGAGGTGCGGGACTCGATAACACTACCGAGTCCTGTGACGATGTCACAAAAGATGCAGACTCGAACACGGTATTCATAATTCACGCCGGTACGAATGACGTCGAGTCAACCAGAGGAACTCATTGAAAAATACCGGAGAACAATAAAATATAAAGAAAAGGTTTCTGAGGAAAACCTTGTAATTTCAGGGATCCTATTCAGATTCAAGAGAAGGTATAAATTTTTCAATACCGACAGGTTCTACAACATCGCATTCAGTGCGAACAACAGAGTAAAATCCCTCTGTGAAAAGGAAAAAAGGCACTTCGTCAATTTCTGGGACAATTTCTACATACATACATATACATACATATACCAAGGCTTTTCCCCCTTACAAGGGGGGTAGCCAAAAAGAAAAAGGTATAAAATCATTCCCACCCATTCCATCCCTGAATTCACTCCACACCCCTCCACCCTCCCTCTTATCTTAGCACCTCCTGAATGACGGGACAATTTCTACATTGATAAAACTCTATTTGAGGATGACGGTCTCCACTTGAATGTGGCCGGAGCAGCGAGGCTAGGTAGACTGCTCAACAACAGCCTGGCCGACGTCAGAAGAAAAGACTCTTCAGCAGAGCCTCCATCAACACCTCCGTAATAGAGCAAAAAAGAAAAGTGACCTTCAGTCCAGATATCAACCTCTGTTACGCTAATGTTCGCAGCTTACGAAACAAATTCGAAGATCTAGAAATTCTCGGGGCGACAGGTAACCATCACGTGATAGGAGTAGCAGAATCATGATCGGACACATCGAGTCGAGATCTTATTGCAGAATACTGTTTGCTGTACTATTCAATTTTCAGTTGCGAAAGAAAAAAGAAAATAGGTGGTGGAGTAATCTTATATGTTCATAATTCCCTCCAACCATCACTGTTAAAAACAGAGGCAGTAACAAATGTTGATATATTGTTTGAATCATGACTGGACACATCGAGTCGAGATTTTATTGCGGAATACTGTTTGCCGGACTATTCAATTTTCAGTTGCGAAAGAAAATATAGAATAGGTGGTGGAGTAATCTTGTATGTTCATAATTTCCTCCAACCATCACTGTTAAAAACAGAGGCAGTAACAAATGTTGATATATTGTTTGTTAAAATCAAAAACAATTGCAGTAAATCTAAAGTAATGATTGGACTTGTTTATAGACCACCGGGTCAGCTGCTGGAAAATGATGAACAATTATTCGATTTAATCTTAGAAACTAACTAACGCTGCAAGACAGTAATCATGGGAGACTTTAACTTACTCGAGAAAATGATATCCTTGACCTAATATTTTCTACATCAGAGAATCTTGTAAATAAAGTGAATGTCGGCCCAATATTCAGTACTAGCGATCATTGTATCATCACATTCAAAATGAAAATGGAGGCTAGTACATCTAAGACCAGCAAAGAAAAAGTACCCGACTTCCGTAGAGCCAATTTTAATAGACTCCGATCATTACTAGAAAACTGAAGCAAAACTTCGAACGAAATCGATATTGACAAAGCGTGGGAAAGCGTGCTGCCTATCGTGAAAGACATGGTGGATTAGGGAAATTAGTAACAGCCTTTCTCGTAAAAAGCGTGCGTACAAAAAGTATTTATCAACTAAAAGCCAAGACGATAAACTAATACTAGATAGAATTCTCCGCGAAACCAAAACACTGATAAAGCGTAGCAAGAAAATTCTTTAAGACTATATCGTTGAGGCAAGCAAATCGAACCCTAAAGATTTCTATAGCTATGCAAATAAGAAAAAAAAAAACACTTACCTGCGGCATTGGACCACTAAACAACGATGAAGGTAAACATACGGATGATGAAAATGAGATGGCCTCAATCCTTAATAAATTTTTTGCATCTGTCTTCACAGACGAGGATTGCTCAGCGAAAATAGGGAGATGTAATGAACGGGGCCTCATCTAGCTGGCTCGACATTAAAAGTGGCTTACTGCAAGGATCAGTTTTGGGACCCATTTTGTTCTTAATATATGTAAATGATCTAGACGACGGCCTCCTCTGCAAAGTATCAAAACTCGCTGATGACACAAAACTTACCGGTAAAGTAACAACCATCAAAGAGAAAGAAACTCTGCAATCCGATCTAGACAGATTATCAAGCTGGGCTAGTAAGTGGCAAATGAAATTTAACATTAACAAATGCAAAGTCATGCACATTGGAAGTAACAATAATGACATTCAATACCAAATGAATGGCGAAATACTGGATTCAGTAACTAAAGAAAATTATCTTGGAGTTTTAATATAAAATGAGTTGAAGCCAAACCAACATTGCCCAGAAGTTGTTAAAACAGTAAATAAATTGTTTGGCCTTATCGGAAGAGTCTTCAAAAATAAAAAAAAATAAAAAAAATATTGCTAAAACTTTATATTTCTTTGGTAAGCCCTCATCTCTAATACTGTGTACAATTTTGGTCCCCATATTACCAGAAAAACATTAGTAAACTAGAAAGAGTGCAACAGAGAATTACTAAAATGATACCAAGGCTGAGAAATCTGCCGTATGAAGAAAGACTTAAAAGTTTAAATTTATTCTCATTTTCAAAAAGGAGAATACAAGGATATTTAATCGAGGTTTTTAAAATGTTCAAAGGCTTTGACAACATCAATGTCAAAGATTACTTATTAGACCGATCAAATACAAGAAGACGTCACGATTTTAAAGTAATTGGTAAAAAAAATTCCTCGAATGAAAGTAAGCATTTCTTTAACCGGATTGTTAATGTGTGGAATTCGTTACCTTCCACCGTCGTTGAAAGTAACACAATAACAACATTTAGAAATGGCTTAGATAAATATTTGGACTCTAATCCGCAAATAAAATATTATCCCTTACAGTAAAAGATCTGACAGCCCGGCATTTAACTGCAATTGGATAGGATAGTGGTAGCAGTAGTGTTAGTTCATCTTCTATCGCCTAGTTGCCTTGTTTTCTTAGTGTAGCTTAGTATAGTAAACACAAACATCTTCGTTAGGACCAGTAGACCTGCTGTTGTTTGATCTTCCTTTGTGTTCCTTTGTGTTCTCCTTTTTTTTTTTTTTTTTCTTCTCTTTCTTCTTCTTCTTCTTCTTCTCCT
>NC_134798.1:14553381-14555881 GCF_046742065.1 Oratosquilla oratoria
GTACATACACTGAACCTTGAGTACTACGGGGTAATTGCAAAAGGTCTATAGCCATAGTCTGAAAAGGACGAGAAGGAGTAGGGTACTCTAGGATAGGAGCAGTGTGCGTAGAACCTTTGTTCTGGGCACAAGAACTATACTGGGATATATGAGTGGTAATGTTCAGTCGCATTTTAGGCCAATAATATTTCTTGTAAGCCATAGCCAGAGTTTTGTCACGACCTGGGTGACCAGCTTGAGAGGTATCATGAGCAAGAGACAGAACAACAGGGACTAGAGACTCGGGGATCACTAACTGTGCTACAACCTACTCAAACACTTCCATGTTACGAATAAGAACATTGTCCTGTAGAGAAAATTGGGGTAGGGGTACATGTAAATCTGGTAAGGAGGTATCATCACCAGATTCCAAAGCATAAATGACAACAGACCAAACAGTGTCCTCTCGCTGGGCTTTGGCCAGATTTTGCAGGGAGAAATTGTCAATCACTGCAACTGCAGCTATAGGTACATTACGTGAAAGTGCATCACCAACATTGTTTGCACCTCCTGGAAGGATCGGGTTATATTCTTTAATAGCAAGGAACCATCTGGCTAGGCGGCCTGAAAGATTGTTGCCCTTGAAAAGTTGTCTGACAGCAGTGTGGTCCTTGTAGACTGTAATAGGATATCCAAAAATGATATAACGAAAATGCTTTAAAGCCCACACCACTGCTAGTGCCTCTAAATGCGTGACAGAGTAATAACAAAATTCGGGCTTGTTAAGTATACGACTAGCATATGCAATATGTGGCCTTCAACCATCTACTTGCTGCATAAGTACAGCTCCAATACCTGTACCAGAAGCATCTGTATAAATAGTAAAGGGAAGACTATAATCTGGGAATGCCAACATAGGCACTTCAGAAAGTGCATGATTCACTGAATCAAAGCTTTCTTGATAAACATTACGCCAATGAAAGGAAGTATTATTCTTGAGGAGACATGTAAGGGGAGATCAAATTGAAACAAAATTCTTAATAATTTATATGCAGAGTCCACTAGGAAGAGGAAAAACACACGGAGTCCGAGCGCTTTCGTGATATATATTACGAAAGCGCTCGGACTCCGTGTGTTTTCCTCTTCTTAGTGGACTCTGTATATTTGTGATTCACATGTACCTTGTGAAATTTGTGCAAAATTCTTAATAAATGCACGATAGTATCCTGTCAGTCCAAGGAAGGAGGGAAGTTCCTAACAGCTTTGAATTTATCATCTGTGGTGTGAATACCATATTTGTCTACAACATGGGAATTGGATTCTAGATTTAAAAAATGAACCCTTGGGTAAATTAAGTTTCAATCCGGCTTCAGCAAAACGTTGCAAGAACAGGGACAACTTATGGAAGTGGCTTTCCATATCCTTGGGGTTAAGTCGCCAGGTAAACAAAAAGTCCGTTTACTACTAGGCCATGAAAAATCGAGTTAATCAAGCGTTGGTATGTCAAGGGAGCATTCCTTAACCCCATGGGGCAACAAAGCCATTCATAATGACCTGATGAAGTCGAAAAGGCCGCGATCTAACGAGACTTCTTTTCCAAGGGAATCTGCCAAAAGCCAGCCTTTAAGTCTAAGGTGATGAGCACCGTGTTACCTGTTCCTATGGACTGGAGAAGATCCGATAATACAGGCAAAGGGTAATGGCCTGGAATTCTGACCTCACTGACTCGCCTATAATCTATAACAGGATGGAAAGATCCATCTTTCTTAGGCACCAGGAGGAGTGCCGAGTTTCATTCTGAGTGAGACTCTTGGACAACGCCTTCACTTAACAAGTCGTCAACCAAGGACTGTGCTACAAGCCGACGAGAGTGAGGCAACCTGTAAGAGGGTATGTAAACAGGTCGAACACCTGGCTTAAGATCAATGCTATGGACAACACGGTCCGTAACTCCTAATGGATCACCAGGTAAGGCCAAAACTTGATGATGGGTCACGAACAGGTCAATGAGATGAGGCATCACTTCAGGAAAATCAATCTCACCTACATACGTTGCATACTTAGAGGCCAAGTGAGCGGTGTCATTTGTTGGTTGAGACCGTAGCACCAAAGCTGCTGTGATAGGAGGCGAATCCTGGACAAGGTCAACTACAATAACTTCAAAGGAACCTAAATGACTGCCAAAAGAGTGTGATGGGAATACTAGTAACGTTAGTTACCATAGCTGTGGTTACATAATCTCATGAATAGTGGAGAGAGTTCCTTTCAATGATAGACGACAAACACGAACAGAGTCAGGCTGAGATAAGATGTCAGAACCAACTGGAGCACCTGAAATGCGCACCGGGACTCGAACTGCACTTGAAAGCCCCCAAAAATTCTCGTCTACAACAATAGCAGCACAAGAAAGAATAAAAGAACCTAAATGATTAGAACTCTTTGAAGACAACTGCATTATCTGATCATGCACAAAAGGTGAGCTACATATGAAAACCGGCTTATCCGATGCAGGAATAACAGA
>NC_134798.1:14563381-14585881 GCF_046742065.1 Oratosquilla oratoria
GTAATATCACTCGCTCACACCGCTCACTCACTCCCTCACTCACTCACTCAATGTCCGGCCCTTCTAGCTGACTAAGAGTCGAGTCAGCACCATCGGCTTTGCAACAACAACTCGACCACCAAACAGACATACGAACGCACATGAACATCCGAGTAACCAAACAAACACAAAACACAAATTAAGTATATTGACGATCCCCCCTGGACATATATATATACATATTTAGTTATTAAGTAAATCACACCCTGTAATCCCAGGATACTAACCTTAGGAGATGACCGTGATCTTGCTCGCATAAAACTCTAAAGATTATGCGAGCATGACACGTCATAAGTGCTAACTCATGGTTTCCGGGCACCAAAACCAGCTCGCGGACCCCTTGGAGCTGCGGTTCTTAGTGACGTGCCTTAGTGATAAGACTGTGTGTGAAATAACTTTATACTGGATACACCAATAAAGAAACAAAAACTTAGAGGCGTTTGTGCAGTGGACCCCTAATTGTGATGATGTGACGAACCCGTTACATTTTGTGTCTACAAGTGACGTTGGATGGAAACGACGTAACAATACCGTTACACCCGTCCCGTTACATCACTGGTGGCAGCACCCCCGCAACCCAACTACTTCGAAGAGACTACGGTGTACCTACTACGGTGAACTTCAAACCCGTCCATTTTTCGCCAACTACATACAAGTACGAACAAATAACCGCACTGAACAAAACGCTCTCAAGAACAAGAACTTGGTTCACACTATTCATCACGGGCAATCGTCACAGGCCGATCTCCCACTACTAAAATCAACATTATAAAGGTAACATAAATCCTTACAATTAATACCAATATATTCCGTAATAATAACCATACATTACCCATTCAAACCATCCCTGATACTCGCATTTGTTTCTATGCGAACATCATTACCGAGCCCTCTGGACTTCCATCGCTTGTGCACAGACCTCATCCGCCCCAGAGGATTCACACCGGCTGTGCACAGACCCGCGTAACAGCCACCTCATCCCCCAAGACAGCATACCCACCTTCCACATCAACCGCTTTCACCAAACGTTGCTTTCGACTACTACAATCGAAACGTCAGCAAATATCCCAGCTGCACGTCATAATACCAATCGCTTCAACGCACGGTATTAAGGTAACCTTCATGCCTTTAGATACCCACGTGCTCAACGCACGTACACCTTAGCCATATAACAACTATGTAATCTCGCACTTATATTAGCATATTGTCATTTAGAATTTTTTCTCTCCAAAAATTATCATTAAGTAATACTCTTTAATCTGCCAATTACCAATATACATATATATTCAACAGTTAATATTATTACATTATTACAATTTCCCTGTATGTATATAGCATATATACACCTTTTTCTTTTGGTTATTATACCTTTCTCATAATATAACCAGTAGCTCTCATAATTATATGTTTCAACACTAATTATAATTTGCCTAATTTAAAAAAAAAAACATATATTTATATATGCAATAACTTTTACTAGATTTGACTATTACATAATATCACATTCATATGCATTCTTCCAGTTAAGTAATTCTTGTTTAAACAAATAGCTCTTACATGTTTAAAATTCAACATTAAACATATTTTGCCTATCTTTAAATAAATATATATATATGCAATAACCCTTAATTGCTTTCACCCATTTATATTTACATAGAACTTATACATTTTTATCAATGTAACCTATTTTACTGCTGTAATTTTTTTTATGAACAACCATAATTAATTCTATTATAAGTATAATATCACAATAATTAACCACTTACTATATAATATTATTTCCACATTTTATTATTATTATATGTATATACATATTTTTATGATTTTATATATGTAATCCCATTATACTGTATAGCCGTTGACATACTATATCCCCCCTCCCATATCTAAGCATAACATATTACCCTTAGTTACTATATACCTATCATTCATATTTTAACAGCCCTTTTTTCTTAGATTACAAATCAAACCTAACTATTAACTAATACATACTAACTATTAACTAATACATGACTTAACAACATGGCCTTTGCCACCAGATCCAAAATTAAACAAAGTTTACATAGCGTCTTCTCAAAGTCTAGGGAAGAAAAACAACAACATGACATATCCAGTGACAAAGAGGAAATACACACAGAAGACTTAATTGACAATGACAAACCAGACCATTTTTACCTATATCCACAGGATGACAATACCTCTAAACAGTTAACCAATGACCAGTTAAATAATCCTGACAAAACTAATCCTAATGCAGATAATCCAATAGACCCTCTTTATGAGAACGATGTCTTACCTTTTTTCAACCAGCCTCCTCAAGTAGACACCTCCAACCCATCTCAACCACAACAACCCACCCAACCAACTCCTCATGTTGCTCCTCCTAATATCATGCCTTTCAACCAGCCTCCTCAAGTAAACCCCTTTCACCCCTCACAACCACAACCACCCATTCCTCCCATCCAACCAAATATGCAAACAAAACCTCCTATAAACCATAATCCATCCAACCCCCATATCCCAACACATAATAACCCCCCTCCCATTCAGCAGCAGTACCAAAACTTCCCCTTTCCTTCCCCCCATACCCCACCTGGTCAAACCCACTCCATACCATACCACCAACCACCACCTAACCTTCCTCCAAACCCACAATATTATCCTTACCCACAACCTCAACCAACAATAATTAACAACTATCAAACCATAACCCCCCTCACAGAAATCCCAACCTTTTCCCAAGATAGTGGACTATCCATTACAGACTTCTTGACAGCATGTGACCTGTTCTTTTCAAAGAACCCCCAATACTCTGAGACAGATAAAATAAATTTGTGCCGTCAGAAAATAAACCCATCTGACATTTGCCGTTCAAAGGCAAGGATGCTAGACAGCTTAGTTGCATGTGGAATCACATATCAGGAATATAAACGCCACCTTCTTAAGGTCTTTCATAACAAACAACCAAATAACATTTCCTTCCTCATCACCTTCCTCAATAACACTAGAGTCCAACCACATTCCATTACTAACATAATGGATTTCGTTGCAAACGGAATTAAAGAGGTCAGAGAAGACCTAGAGAATAACTCTCCTTGGACTCACACTGACCAATTTGGTCAAAATGTAATGCCAACAAAACACTTACTAACATTCCTTGAAATAGCTTCCTATCTCTCCCAACTCCCTCCAAAGTGTTTAAAGGAAGCCTCCAAAAGGGAACTAGACACTAGAAATCCTCTAGCTTATACCTATATCTTAGATATCATGAATGCTTGCAATGTATCCTTAGATACCCCCAACCATCTCCCCAGACTAAATAGCCTTCACTCACAGCAACCCCCTCCCACCAATCAAGGACAACCTTCTAAGTGGTGCTCCTACCATTCATCAAACAGTCACAACACAAAAGACTGCATACAGCAACAACAATACCCGCAGGTACAACACCACCCTATCCCTTGCTCAGTTCATGGAACCATTTCCCACACCGATGCCCAGTGTTGGACACAGTAAAAACAACACACGCAGGTACAACACCACCCTATCCCTTGCTCAGTTCATGGAACCATTTCCCACACAGATGCCCAGTGTTGGACACAGCAACAACACCACCCCATCCCTTGCTCAGTGCATGCTACTACCTCACATACGAATGCTCAGTGTCAAGTTCAGAATCAAAACAAACAAGTTCCACCCCCCTTTAAACACCCACTCCTACCTACACCAACACATCCAATCAAATACTGCAACCTACACAAAACATCAACTCACTCCAACAAAGAGTGTTACCTACAGAAAACACAACAACAACCGCATCAGAGAACTAACCAACCATTCACCACCCCTCGACACACCCCTCGACAAACAGCTCCCTCCCACACATCACACTCAACCCAATACCACCGATTGGGGGAACGTGTACCAGCCTCACGCACCAAACCACCATAGGAATATCTCATACACAACACAAATACCTCACCCTAGAAGTGAGTCTAGATCAACTTAAAGTTGACATGATGGTTGATACAGGAACAAACCTGAACATCATCCCAAGAGCTCTGTATGAAGCATTAAATGACCCACCCCAAATTCAATTTTCCAATATGGAAGGACTCCTAATAGAAGGGAGTACCATTTCACTTCACGACATGGTTGATCTGAGCATAAAAGTGAACGATTCCAAAGTAGGTTTCACACCTTTCCACATAGCTGATGAATGGAGTCTTGATCAACAAGGTATAATAGGATTACAGTCATTGAGGATTTGGAAAACTAAGATAGACTTTGAGACTAACAAAATCTCCTTCCGAGATGTAAATAATGAGCCAACAGTTCCTGAGACACCCGACTCAGACACACAACATCTCTCATGTCTACCTTCCTTCAATACTCCCAATCCCACTAACAGCTATTCCTTCCGACCGCCCCCTTATGTCACCTCAAAGGCACTGATGTCTAACACAGTCATCATACCCCCTAGACATTCAATAACAGTCCCACTATACATACCCGGTGCAATCGACCATCAGGACGTCATAATCGACTCAGACACGTCCAGGATTAACAACATAACCATTGAGTCCTCCTGGGACACAATATCAGAAAATAAACATACACTAGCTATGTTAACAAACATGTCAGACCAACACCGTAAAATCAGGAAGAATACAAACATCTGCGCAGTCCATCTCCATAATTCCCCTATCCAGGAACCACTGCCGCAACACATCAACCAAGTAAGACCAACACAACCCCTTCCCCCTATTCCCCCAGACCAAATCACAACATCAGCTGACGGAGAAAGTCATAACGAGCTATTAGCTCTCCTACAGAGGAATAGATCAGCTGTCGCCTTAGAAGGCGAACCACTAGGCAAATGTGATATAATCAAACATCACATCCAAATTCCCCCAAACACCCCCCCTTCATACACCCCCGCTTACCGCATACCTCACAGTAGGAAATCCGAAGTCAATGACAGTGTACAAGAGATGATACACCAAGGCGTAATTTCCCATTCAGACTCCCCATGGAACAGTCCCCTCTTTTTGGTCCCTAAGAAAGACGGAACCTTACGCCCTGTTGTTGACTTCAGGAAAGTCAATAACCTAACTCAATCTGACCCACACCCCCTCCCCGCCATGCAAGATGTACACAATAGACCTCAAGTCAGCCTTCTGGCAGGTCGAACTAACAGAGGAATCAAAACCCGTAACTGCATTCTCCACTGATAAAGGGCATTTCAACTTTCAGCGTATGCCCTTTGGCCTTAAGAATGCCCCCTCAACCCAACAAAGGTTGATGACCCGCATTTTCAGTGACATGATAGGAGTCTCATTATTCGTCTATTTAGACGACCTCATTATATATAGTCCCACAGAAAGAGACCACCTTAACACTTTAGAGATTGTCATCAAACGTCTCAAAAATACGGGATTAAAGAATTAAAGAAATGTAGATTCCTCATGAAGGAACTCATCTTCCTAGGCCATAAGGTGGATGCAAAAGGGATTCACACAACCACAGATAAAATAGATACAATAAACAATTTCCCAACCCCCAGAAACGCCAATGAAACAAGAAGTTTCATAGGGTTAGCCTCCTACTACAGACACTATCAGAAACTTTGCTGATATTGCTTCCCCTCTGACCAAATTCACAAGGAAAGGCGAGCCATTTCAATGGTCAGAAACAGAACAGCAAAGTTTCGACACTCTCAAACACACACTCACCACAGCCCCTGTACTAGTTTTCCCTGACATGAAGAAAGAATTCTTTCTTTACACAGACGCCTCCTCTAAAGGAATAGGCGCAGTCCTACAACAGAAAGATGACAATGGCAAAGAACACGCCATAGCCTACGCAAGTAGTCCTAAATAAAACTGAACATAACTACTCAACTACACACAAAGAAGGACTTGCAATCATATGGGCACTAAAACACTTTAAATACCTCATTTTAGGCTACAAGATTACCATACTAACAGACCACCAACCCCTAGTCTATCTTTTTAACTCCAAAGACTTACATGGGAGAGTTGCTAGATGGAAAACAACTCTCCTTGATTACGATCCCATGATCGTATACTTAGCTGGGAAAGCTAACGTAGTGGCAGATTGCCTAAGCAGACAAAACCACATCACACCCATAACCCAAACCATATGCATACCTATGCAACAACTCATATATGAAACGGACAGAGACCCAATATGGTCCCCAATAAAACAGCATCTCATTTCACAAACCCCCTTACACTCCCGACCACCTGTCCCTATTGAGGAACTCAATCTGGTCGACGGAGTCATAAGGAGAACCATTAATACAAGAGAGGTTACTGTTATCCCCAAAGCCCTAGTCCCCAAGCTCCTACACATATTGCACGACAGTGCAATGGGAGGCCACTCGGGCAGAGATAAGACACTAAACACTGCTAGACACACTTACTACTGGTCTAACATGAAAAGAGATATAACCACACACATAGATTCTTGTATAACTTGCAACCAATTTAGAGGCCCTAACCTGAGGGAAATCAACAAAAAAGATTCCCACTCCCTGCTGAGCCATGGGAAACACTTGGCATTGACCTACTGAAAATGCCAACGAGCCATCAAGGTTCCAATTATGTACTCACAGCAGTTGATTATTTCTCTAAATACACAATCTTAATACCACTCCAAGACAAAACAGCAGAGACTGTAGCCAAAACCCTAGTCAACAATATCTTTTGTAGATACAACATACCACACACAATGTTATCTGACAATGGCTCAGAATACAAAAATGAGGCGATGCGCGAAATAGCACACCTCTACAACATTGACCAAACATTTGCCACTGCATACCACCCCCAGGGAAACGGTCTGACTGAGCGAACAAATCGCAAGGTCCTAGAGATTCTCAGACCATTGGTCAATGACCTCATGGACAGTTGGGAAGATTGGCTACCACAGGTACAAGCCAGTATAAATAGCACAGTCAATTCCGCAACAAAGATGTCCCCACATGAGATCATTTTCGGCAAACCAATGCGCCTACCCTACCAAATATTCAACCAACCACCTCCACCCTTATACAACCTAGATAACCTCGCACACTGCATCAAAAGAGGTATGCAAACAATTTACAAAAAAGTTAGAGCAAACCTGAAAGAAGCCCAGGAAAAGACAAAGACAAAACAACACAAACGGTCAATTCCACTTGACATAGCACCTGGCGACACAGTCATGGTAAAAGACTCAAGTAGAACAAACAAACTCAAACCCAAATTCCTAGGCCCCTTCATAGTCACAAGTTCACTCCCTAACAATGTTTTCCTACTAACAGATCCTTCCGATCACACCACCTTCACCATACATGGAGAGAAGCTGAGAAAGGTCAAACTGAACCTCGACCCAATCTCACCTCCCATCCACAACCCACCTATCACAAACACACACCAATCACCAAAACGCAAGTCTCATCCCATGACTCTTCGACGACGCAATTAAACATGCACTCTAGCTCTCGCCCCTGAAGATGCAGGACGTCATGTATCTATCAGTGGAGGTTAAAATGGCCCATTTCCAATAAGAACTCCTTTCCGCATAGCTATCGAAACTTCTCTACTTCCTTCCGACCAATATAACCTTAGTGAGAGTCAGATAAACATATCCTCATTCACTGAGACATAACCTTCATCCTCCAAAAGTAAATACACCAACTAAATAAATCAACCACTCTAGACATGGATTCATTCGACTTACATCATAGGATTCTTCCATATACCTCCACAGCCCTTTCCCTCTTAATCATTCTCTTTATACTAATAATAATAATCATATTCTGTTGCACGAAGTAACACCTTCCAAAACCTTTTCAACCTCCATACCCAAATTATTGTAAACCTAGATTAAGTTTATTCTTGTGTCTCACCCAATATCTTAAATACCATAAAAATTCTTACAGAAACTATATATACATACTATGAAATAAAACAAGTGCAATATGACACACCAAACTGACCATAGAACAGTGTTTAGAAAATAACACTCCCAACAGTGATAGTGTTAAACCATAAAAACCATAACATTTAGAAAGTGAATTAAACAGTGTTATCAAACATATAGTATAACCTTTCATGTGAAATCCAATATAACATGTAATCTGGTGAGACACAACGCTACACTTCTGAGACACAACATCGCTACCCCTTAATTACAGTTCATAATCCCCCTTGGGACCTCAGATTCACTTCAACAACACCCCCCCCCATCTGCACATTTTTAATCCCACAGGATTTTGTGTCTCTGAAAAAAAAATTCTCGATGTATTACCCATATAAATACTTTTGTAACCCATGTACCCTAGGTGCCGGGAGCCACCTAACCCCAGGGGGAGAGCGATATGTATACGCCACCATATACATGATGAGTAATATCACTCGCTCACACCGCTCACTCACTCCCTCACTCACTCACTCAATGTGCGGCCCTTCTAGCTCAGCACCATCGGCTTTGCAACAACAACTCGACCACCAAACAGACATACGAACGCACATGAACATCCGAGTAACCAAACAAACACAAAACACAAATTAAGTATATTGACGATCCCCCCTGGACATATATATATACATATTTAGTTATTAAGTAAATCACACCCTGTAATCCCAGGATACTAACCTTAGGAGATGACCGTGATCTTGCTCGCATAAAACTCTAAAGATTATGCGAGCATGACACGTCATAAGTGCTAACTCATGGTTTCCGGGCACCAAAACCAGCTCGCGGACCCCTTGGAGCTGCGGTTCTTAGTGACGTGCCTTAGTGATAAGACTGTGTAATAGTGTGTGAAATAACTTTATACTGGATACACCAATAAAGAAACAAAAACTTAGAGGCGTTTGTGCAGTGGACCCCTAATTGTGATGATGTGACGAACCCGTTACATTTTGTGTCTACAAGTGACGTTGGATGGAAACGACGTAACAATACCGTTACACCCGTCCCGTTACACTCGTTGCTCTTGATACCAAAGAAAGTGTTGGTTCTCCTGCCATTGAGGCAGTCAGAAAGGTAAGGGATATTGGCCTAAAGCAGTTCCAGGGTTTCGTCAGGGATTGCCTTGTTGAAAGAACCAAGCCAGTTGAAGACACAATTCACCGAAATAAGCTCAAAGTGTTCAAGGCTCAACCAATCAGGAATGTGAGCAAAGAGAAGCATAAGCTCACTTGCCTCAAGAACAATGCTCAACTCTTCTCACGGCTCTACATTAGCTGTCAGACGAGGGATGGAAACCTGGACGAGTTTTTTCGCCATGAAAATCAGGCATGCCCTCCAGCACTGTCTGATGGATGGAGTCTCCGCTTAGGTACAAAAAGCGACCTACTCACATGCTTTCAAGGGATCGCAGATGAAAGGTCAGAGGCTCCTCCCACCACCAGTCTAGTCATTGATGGAGCAGCCATTGTGCAGATGCTAAAGCCTACTGCATGCAAGAACTTCAGAGAGTATGCACAAGAGATCTTTATCCCTTACATGTCTACAAGATTTCAATCTTCATCACGCCTGGACCTGGTATGGGACACCTACAGAGCTGACTCACTCAAAGCTAGTGCAAGAGCAAAGCGTGGTAAAGGAGTGTGCAGACGTGTGGTAGCAGAAGAATCAATACCCAGTAACTGGCAGAACTTTCTTCGAGTAGACACCAACAAGACACAGCTGTTCAAGTTCCTGTCAGAAGCTCTTCTCCTGTGGTTTAACCTGAAAGACAAGCAACTCGTCGTCACTGATGGAGAAGAAGTCTGCAGCAAGCCTCCACTGTCTGAGCTGACTTCGCTGGCCCCATGTACCCACGAGGAAGCCGACAGTCGAATGATGCTTCATGTATCTCATGCAGCCCGCCATGGCCACAACAAAATCATGATCAGAACGGTTGACACAGATGTTGTGGTGTTGGCTGTCTCGGTTGTCCACCATATGCAGCCAGAAAATGAACTGTGGATTGCATTCGGAACTGGAAAAGGGTTCCGATACCTGGCAGCCCATGAAATAGCAGCTAGACTGGGGCCAGATAAAGCACAAGCACTTACGATGTTCCATTCTCTGACAGGGTGTGACACTGTCAAGTTTTGCAAGTCATGGGAAGAAGACTGCGTGGGCAGTCTGGAATGTGTTGCCGGAGCTGACCGAAGCACTGTTGAAGTTGTCATCTGCACCAAGTGAAATACCAGAAGAGGTCCTGCATACCATTGAGAGATTTGTCATCCTCCTGTACGACAGAACAAGTCCATGCACAGACATTGACAAGGCACGCAAGAAACTGTTCGCACGCAAGAACAATGTTGAGTTGATTCCTCCAACCAAGGCAGCTCTGGAAGAGCACGTTAAGAGGGCAGCCTACCAGGGAGGTCATGTATGGGGCCAGGTGTTGCTCCCTGCACCAGAGCTGCCGGCGGCAACCAGCTGGGGGTGGATCAAAAGTGAGGACGGGCTGCATGATCCCCACTGGACAAGATTACCACAAGCAGCCCAAATTTGCCGTGAACTGCTGTCATGTAAATGTAAGATGGGTTGTGTGAATCGTTGCAAATGCAAAAAGGCTGCACTTGAACGTACTGCTCTGTGCCTGTGTGAGGGTGAGTGCACCTAGAACTAGACATTTCTACATTTAATTTTGAGTGTTTCATCATAGCACTGTAACATCATGTTTCATTGAAACGTATTATGCTGAATTTTGTATTTCTTGAGTAAGTTCTTTTGTATTTCTTTTGTCTTTCTTTTACACGCCATTCCATTGTCATTTCTTTTACGCTTGCTAGGTAATTATGTCACCCGCAGAGCTATAGGTTGGACTATAGTTTAGGGTTAGGTTAGGTTAGCTAGTTTAGTCCAACCGATAGTTGGGGGAGTAGCGCCCCCCCGGGCAGCTTAGCTATAGTTAGGCCTTCCTGCTGCCATGTTGGGGGCCAACCAGTTGCGTGACCCTTTACGTAGTCGCGCGGACAGTCATAAAAAAAATTCTAAATGTAGTGGGACACAGCGATAATTGTATTTTTCTCCCCCCCCTCTTTTGTAGAGACATTTTGTAGAGCCTCATTAGTCGCATATATAGGCACAGTGATAGTTGTCACCAAAGTATAAACGTAGAAGCCACAGTGATTTGAAAAATACCCCCTTTTCCCTCCAACCCCCCTAAAAAATTCGAATTTTGGAAATTTAGTTCCATACGTTTGTAGTACGCAGTGAGGCGCATCCATAGATCCCATAAACGATTAAATCGTTCCACAAATGTAGAAGCCATAGCCATTTTAATTCCTCTGGTAGCTATTTTAATGTCAGCTGGCCGCCATTTTGTAAAATGGCTGCCACAGCCCTCAGAGGCTAAATCTATGGTGGCCAAATATCCAAATCGCTTTATAATATGTCGTTCTACAAGTGTGCCCAATTTGGTGCTTTTATCACTAAATGCACATTAGGTTAGCTATGCTGCCCCACTAATTAGCTTAGATTAGGTTAGGTTAGGTTAGGTTAGGTTAGTTTAGGTTAGGTTAGGTTAGGTTAGGTTAGAATAGGTTAGGAAAGGTTAGGTTAGGTTAGGTTAGGTTAGGTTAGGTTAGGTTAGGTTAGGTTAGGTTAGGTTAGGTTAGTGTAGGTTAGTTAGGGTTAGGTTAGGTTAGGTTAGGTTAGGTTGGGTTAGGTTAGGGTAGGTTAGGTTAGGTTAGGTTAGGTTAGGTTATTAATAATAATAATAATAATAATAATAATAATAATAATAATAATAATAATAATGATAATAATAATAATAATAATAATAGTAATAATAATAATAATAATAATAATAATAATAATAATAATAATAATAATAATAATAATAATAATAATAATAATAATAATAATAATAATAATAATAATAATAATAATAATGATAATAATGATAATAATAATAATAATAATAATAATAATAATAATAATAACAACAATAATAATAATAATAATAATAATAATAATAATAATAATAATAATAATAATAATAATAATAATAATAATAATAATAATAATAATAATAATAATAATAATAATAATAATAATAATAATAATAATAATAATAATAATAATAATAAAATAATAATAATAATAATAATAATAATAATAATAATAATAATAATAATAATAATAATAATAATAATAATAATAATAATAATAATAATAATAATAATAATAATGATAATAATAATAAAAATAATAATAATAATAATAATAATAATAAGAAGAAGAAGAATAACAATAACAATAACAATAATAATAATAATAATAATAATAATAATAATAACAATAATAATAATAATAATAATAATAATAATAATAATAATAATAATAATAATAATAATAATAATAATAATAATAATAATAATAATAATAATAATAATAATAATAATAATACTAATAATAATAATAATAATAATAATAATAATAATAATAATACATACATACATACATACATACATACATATACCAAGGCTTTTTCCCCCTTCCAAGGGAGGTAGCCAAAAAGGGAAAGGCATAAAAACACTCACACCCATTTCATCCCTAAATACCCTCCACACCCCTCCCACCCTTCCTCTCATCTGAGCACCTCCTGGATGACGGGTCATCCCTGCACCCTGCCCACCGCCCTGGGTCAGAAGCAGTGTCGCAAGATACAGTACATCCACAGCAAGGCCGCTTCATTTAATCGGCGACCCCCCCTCTCCGTCCCCCTTTGCATATAAGGAGAGGACGGGGAGAAATCCCTTCGGGCTGCGTCAAAATTTACTCACACATACTACCCCACCCCCCACCCCCCGCCCATTCCTCCTCATGCAGTCACAACATCATCCATATACAACCATTCTCCACTCACCTCTATCTTCCGTCCTCTCCCTTCCTTCCTCAACAGACATTCCCCTCTTCCCCAAAGCCCCCTTCACCCCATCCATCCACCTCATCCTAGGACGTCCCCTCATGTTCACTCCCTCCACATCTGCCTTCCATACCTCTTTTACTAGTCTTTCTTCACTCATTCTTTCCATGTGTCCAAACCATCCTAATATTCTTTCATCAACCCTATCTCCCAAATCCTTTTTCACCCCTGTTCTCCTCCTCACCTCCTCATTTCTCACTCTATCCAGCCTAGTAACCCCCACCATACTTCTCAGAGACCTCATCTCATACACATTCAAACTCCTTCTCTCTTCTTCTCTTATGTTCCACGTTTCTGCCCCATACAGTGCTGTTGGCACAATCACTCCTTCATACAGTCTCCTCTTCGCATCCATTCCCAAATGTCTATTCCTCATTACACTCTTTAAACCACCAAGGCATTTACTCGCTTCTCTCAATCTACATTCTACCTCCACCTTCACTCCACCTTTTCCTGCTACACTTGCACCCAAGTATCTAAAACTATCCACTTCCTCCAGTCGCTCTCCCTTAATGTTCACTTCCAGTCTACTGCCACTTTCACCCCTTGTACATCTCATCACCTTACTTTTACCCACATTTATCTTTAGCTTTCTTCTATCACATACTCTCCCAAACTCTGCCACCAGCTTCCTCAATCCCTCCTCTGACCCTGCCACAAGCGCAGTGTCGTCCGCAAACAACAGCTGGCTCACCTCCCACTTTTCTCCATTTTCTTTAACCATCTCCAATCCCTGACTCACTACCCTAACATTCACCTCTCGCACCACTCCATCCATGTATAAGTTGAACAGCCAGGGCGACATAACGCATCCTTGACGAAGTCCCACCTTTACTTCAAACCACTCACTCTCTCCATTTCTAATCCTAACACATGCTCTACTACTCTCATAAAAACTCTTGACAGCTCCCAAAAGCTTTCCTCCTATCCCATAAATCTGCATAACCTCCCACAGTGCCTTTCTGTCTACCCTATCATAAGCCTTTTCCAGATCCATAAAAGCCCAAAAAACATCCTTCCCCTTTCCTATAGCTTTCTCACATATCTGTCTTACCACAAAGATCTGATCTACACAACCTCTACCCGTCCTAAATCCACACTGTTCCTCACCAATTACTTCTTCTGTTCCTCTCCTAATCCTCTCAATTAAGATCCTCCCATAAGCCTTCCCTACTACACTCAACAGGCTAATCCCTCTGAAATTACTACATTCACACTTGTCCCCTTTTCCCTTGTAAAGAGGAACTATACAGGCACTCCTCCAGTCCTCCGGTACTCTACCCTCTCTCCAGCAAGCATTAAATAACCTCACCAACCAGTCCACCATCACTGAACCTCCCTTTTTCAGACATTCTGCATGACATCCATCCAGACCAGGTGCCTTACCTGCTTTCATCATCTTTACAACTGCCTTCACCTCATCCTTCGTTATTTCTCCTCCATTCTCCTCACTCATCACTCTCATTTTCTTCGCATTTCCCACTGCAGCTATCTTTCCTTCCCTATCTTCCTTCACATTCAGCAACTCCCTAAAATATTCTGCCCATCTTCCCCTCACTGCCATCTCTTCCATTATCATCTCTCCATCTGTACCTTTTACCTTTTCTTCCCTACTTGATTCGCCTCCTCTTCCTCTCTTAATTTCTTTCCAAAACATCTTTTTATTACTTTCAAAATTTTCTGTCATACTCCTACCCCATTTCACATCTGCTCTCCTCTTTGCCTCCTTTACCTTTTGCTTTACTTCTCTTTTCTTTTCTTTGTACGTCTCATATGACTCCCCTGTCCTCTTTTGTAACCAATCTGTGAAATCTCGCTTCTTCTCTTCTACAACCTTCTTTGTTTCCTCATCCCACCATTCACTACCCTTTCTTCTATTTCCCCCTGTCCTTGTTCCACACACCATCCTTGTGTAAGGACAGGAATTTTGAAGGGATATTATTTTTGGAATTTCGTTTTATTTATCTATTTATTTATTTGAGAGACTGGGTATTATGGACGTCGTGACGGTTTTACTCAACCAAGAAGCAAAGTAGAAAATAGAGCCTTAATAGACCATGAATTTATTCTATTCTATGTCTGCCTATCAAGATGTGTTGGCAAAGAGCCTTACTATAATCATTGAAGAAAAACATACAATAGGAGATAGCTACAAATATATTTCAGCTGATTTTGGTTCAACTAAAGCTTCGAGACGACATTAGAATGTTCTCGAACATAGCGGGCGCACCGTAGCTCCGCCCACCCGTGACGTCACTAAACACGTTCGGACAGAGGCGTAAACTAAGGCCATTAATTTTAAGAGTAATAGGAAAAATTCCCAACTTTCAGTTCAGGATTCCACTAGAGAAATAGTTTAGGGAGAGATTGTAGCAGCTAGGGGCTCTGTTGAGAAGCGAAATGAAGTTTTACGAAATAATACAACAGGGAGGTTAGTAGTTTACCCATAGATACGAACACATAGCCGTCTCGTTCTTTTTGTGCGCAGCTAAAATTTTAATCTGATGCCAAAAATGATTCCGATAACAGGTATGAACACGTTCTGTAAGATTAATGAAAACAAATGTCAATATGTGAGTTAAATGATATAGTGCAGATATAGTAGGTAGATAGTTATTATTATTATTAAGTTTTGAATCTGATGCCAAAAATGATTCCGATAACAGATATGGAAAAAGGGGTTTAAGGGAGTGTACTTCACAAACACTTTGCGTATATACATTAGCTATGAGGGTGTAATCCTTAGAGTACAATTCTGTCTGTGATCGTTCTCTAATAAGAATACGGGGTTGAAGGTAGACACAGTGCTGGAAGTAGACACAATATTGTAAGTAGACTTATACAGTGACCGGAAGGTTGGAGCGTAAATAACTACGTTTTTCCACGTGCCTGTGACCTTACTTATGATGCCCATAAGAAAAAAAGACTGTGTTATTAAATATCTCGCATACCCATATATTTTCATATTGTAAGGATCAATAGATTGTCTAGTTGGAGAAAACCACAATATACTTTTGTATTTCCTTACTATATTTTTGCTTCAGTGTAATAATTAACACAGTAAACCTTCACTCATATTCTTTTACTACCCCCCCACTTGGGCATAGGCCTTTTCGCTACCCAGAACCAACCCCGAACGACCTGAGGAAAGGGGACGGAGTCAGACGTGAATGACAAGGAGCAGTTTCCATTTATAGTCAGATATATCCATATAGACGATTGGGTGGTGGCAGCGTATACCTTGATTTTTTTTATTTCCCAAATCGTTCTTATGTGGGTATCTCTGATCACTCCCATTGGAGGTGCTCTTGGTTAAACACTAACACATCCAAATCAATCGACGGCACCACACTTGCACACTTTAAGACTCCCTCCTTGAACCATCCCCATTCCTCCTCCACACCCATCTCTGCTCTATCCTTTACTCCCTCCCACTCCTCCTTCAGCTTCTTTTCGTACTCCTTCTCCTTTTCCTTTTCATTCAAGGAGTTCACTCTAAGAACCTCCCTACCTTTTTTCCCTTTCCTCCTTCTCCATCTATCCTCCACTCTCAGCTTACCTTCCACCAAAAAAGGATCTGATATTCCCCCACCCTCTCCCCTTAGCACATGTACATCCTTAACTCTTCCTATCATAATCCTATTTACCACTACATAATCCATTAGCGCTCTATCTACCACCCTTCCCTCCACCACCCTCTCCCATGTGTACTTATGCTTGACTTTCTTCCGAAACACTGTATTTGCTATCATCAACTCTCTTTCTAGACACATTTCCACCATCAACTCTCCACTACGATTCTTTCCTGGAACTCCACACTTCCCAACCACTCCATCGATTGGACCATTTCCCACCCTAGCATTAAGGTCTCCCAGTACCATTACATTGACATTTCTTCCTAAACCCTCTATGCACTCATTTAAATCTATCCAAAAGGCCTCCCTTTCTTCCATGCTCTTCTCACTGCCAGGCCCATATGCACTTACAAAGACCCACATCTCCTTTCCCAGTTTCACCTTCATCCACATTATCCTTGAGGAAACCTCCTTCCACTCCACTACACGTTTACCTATCTCCTCACTTACTAGAATAGCCACCCCTTCCCTCCCTCGCCCTCTCTTCACTCCTGATAACCTCCCACTTACACTCCCAAACTTACACTCACCCTTCCCTTTCAACTTAGTTTCACTCAAAGCCAACACATCCATCTTTCTTCTCACAAACATACTACCTATCTCTTCCCTTTTACTCTCATCTGTACCACATCCACGCACATTAAAAGACCCAAACCTTAGGGTGCTGGCCCGAGGCCCTCCAGCACCCCTTATGCCTTTCCTTTTCGTTTTAGGAATCTGCCCCTTGGGGCTACAGGGAGAAGGATGCCTAGTCCCTCTCCCCGTCCCTTTCTTCTCGCCTCTTACGATCCAAGTGGGAAACTTGGTGGCAGTATTCTTTTCCCCCACCACAGGGAATTCCCCCATCACAGAAAGAGAATACTCAGAGAAATGGTACAGGACAGCAACAAGGGGTTGGGGGACAGCATAACAGAGGGACAGTCGTAGAATAAAAGTGTCATCATTTCTCTATGAACAGAATTTCTTCTATCATAGACAAAATTATGTGTGGCTCTGGTCCGTAGGGGCGCCCCATATAGACCCTAAAGTATCGACTGCATGCTACTTTGCCACAATAACAAGCAGCCAATACCCCAGACGGTAATAATAATAATGATAATAACAATAATAATAATAATAATAATAATAATACCGGTAATAATAATAGATAGATAGATAGATAAATAAAAATATAAATAAATACATAGATAAATAAAAAGTTTTTATTTTTACCATCCCTTCCTTCTGCTCTCAGATTTTTCCTCTACCATCTCTAAGACTTCATTTGTTCCGTGCGAGAATGACCCCAAGGATAGAAATACTGAATACTGCTTATAAAAAAAAATCTTACCGTCTGCTAATAAAAAATGCCTTTCGTCTTTTTGAACGAGTTGTTGTGACACGCTATAGTAAATGGTATTTATTGTGGGGTCACGGTAATTTATTCCTGAGCTAAAACAAATATGTGATCTATCATAAAACAAACTAAACAAGGCGCCACTGTAGTAGGAAATTTATTGTCGAAAGTCGCGCGCAGGTGTTTACAAGCGAACATGTGTTTTTCTTTGTTCTTACGATTCTTACGACACCGGTGCCGACGACACAGGTGGGACATTTGTCTAAAACTACCTGGGACAGGTGT
The DNA here is from genome assembly GCF_046742065.1 of Oratosquilla oratoria. Classification (NCBI taxonomy): domain Eukaryota; kingdom Metazoa; phylum Arthropoda; class Malacostraca; order Stomatopoda; family Squillidae; genus Oratosquilla; species Oratosquilla oratoria. The sequence goes on from NC_134798.1 coordinate 14,581,623, forward strand.
AGATGGACATGCGAGCGCATGTGCCGGTGTTACAGCTGGTGCAGGTGGCAATGACACAGGTGACACAAGTGATGAACTCACAGGTGGCAAAGATGTTGGGTCTACAGATGGTACATTCATGCTTTCACCGTTGCGCTCTCTAGCGGATATAAGGAAATGAGTCACACCACTTGTATGTCGGCCGTTGGGGAGGAGGAGGAGGAGGAGATGGTTAAGTGGCGAGAGGAGGTGGAGGAGAAGGAGGGAGGGAGAAAAAAGGGAAGGACAAGGTAGAGGAGAGGAGGAGAGGAGAGAGAAGGGAGAGGAGGGGATGGGAAGGGAGGGGTGGGGAGGAGAGGAGTGAGAAGGGAGAGGTGAGGTGGGGAGGGGAGTGGAGGAAAGGTGAGAGGAGAGAGGAGGGGATGGGAGAGAGAAGGGATGGGAAGGAAAGGGACGGGAAAGAAGGGGAGGGGAGGGGAAGGGGGGAAGGTTTGGTTCAGAATGGCAAGGTTTAGCACGAGCCAAATGGAAGGGTGAAGGGGTGGGTTGGTGGAAGAGGTGGAAGTGGGATGCTCGAGGGTGGAAGAGGTGAATGGAGGAGGTTGGGGGGTGGGAAGGCGAGGTGGAGTGGTCGCGTGGAGGCACGAGGTGGATTGAGGTCGAGTAGAAGTGGACGTGACGGGTAGGTGGATGGAAGATGGGGAAGATATGCATGTGGAAGACTAGATAGTAAAAATGCTAGTGATGATGTTGAAATAGAGGAATTTGACGTTCAAAGTTGGATAAATTTTACCCCTTGGTTGCTCATGGGGTACCCCCTTCTGCTGAAAGACTTTACATACATCCAGAAATAGCTACCTCAAGAAACATAAGACACATGTGACGGCAAAGACAAATAAGATGAAACCTTATGAAAACATAAATAGCCATAAAAGGTTATTTTTACACAATGCATACGAAAAATATTCACTTAAGCTCCTTGCGCATGAACTCTGTCCGAAGTTTTAAAAACTGGATATTTTCTTCTTATGTAACATCATGTCGACGAATGAGCCTCTTCATCCTCATGCTCATCTTCCTCCTCCTTCTCCTCCTCCTCTCCTCCTCCCATGTGTAACACAAGAAAGTCAACATATATGTTTAATTTCAGTACATATCATCAAAGTAAACCTTTACTATATATATGTGTGTGACACAATCTGGCCAAGACTGAAAGAATTTGACTTTAATCCAGTAAATCGTTTCTCACGTTGATAATTAATATTAGTATAAATTGTTGCTTCTACCGTTATATACCAATAATCATGCTATTATCTACTGCACATATTCCAGTCTTTGTTGAGTTGCTTCCGCATAGTTCGTCCACGATGTACGATAAATATTCACATTAGGGAGAAATATTTCTCTTTCTAATTTATAAAAGGAATAATTTACCATGGACACACCCTTTTGGATCTAAAAAACAATTTATGTCCTAGCAGTTGACACCAGCAGTATATCTTTTATCGTATCTTATTGTTTTTCCTTGCAATACCGATGGAAATCTGATCAACGTTATGAAGAAACCGCAATATTATCGCACAACGTGTTAAGTTACAACGTTGTAAGTAATGATGTAGACTCAGCACAAGACAAACTCGAACGCGATTGGTATGTCACAGTATATAGACCGATTTTTGACAAAGACAAAAGAAAACGAATATAAATTACCGGATAGACAAGTTGTCAGGAAGTTTACCTTTCTGAAAAGGGATCTGGCACAAGTTCAAAGAATTATCACCAAACGTAGCATAACTCTCAAAATAAGCCTGGTTTCAAATAATCTATTAATAAAACAGTCCCGAAAGATGGAATATGACGAAAAATATGCTAACCTACGAAGCACAGCTTGGTAAGTAGAGGTTAAGTATAGCCTACACATACACATGCACATGCACACACACAAACTCAAACGCATAGGAGGCCAAACCATCCAAAAGCTTTTCCTAGGCTGGGCCAAAAACATTCTAAGCCCATGCATACGTGATACTAATGTGATGTCTTCCGAAAAAGGTTGACATGTAGTACAATATAAGATGATATTCATTCACTGTTAAAAGATTTTCAATGGACGATTTGTACAATTGAGAAAATAAGTTCGTTGATACTCTGCCGGCATATATTAGTATCAAGAATTTCATTATCATATCAATGAGTATATGCCGTGTGTATGGGGCGGGCGTCGTTTCACTCACAAGTCAACACCATCCCTCACGGCTTCTCTGACCAAGCTCCCATACAGCCACCGTTCCCATTTCAAACATCTCTCGTCATATTCGGTCGACTTGATCCAGCCGTGAGTTTTGTGGATATCACCGTCGCTTCTGCCACCGAGGGTTGTCTCTTGTTGAGATAACCCAGTGAGTAGAAGGAACATCAAGGAGCGTACCACCTACCCAAACAACCGGAATTTATGTTCACGAAACATGCTGGTAAAAAGACTCGACTGAGATTCGCGGAGCAGTAGCTGGTTAAAACAAAACCATACTAGAGATCCCATGATTTCCCGAAGATATTTGATACTAAAGACGTCAAGACGCTTTTCCCAATCAGCATTCATTGTCCATACCTCACAGCCGTACAGCAAGACAGAGAAAACAAACAACTTGTAGATTCAGATCATAGTCCGTTTTCATGGATATCTACAACATCATATACTTTGGTTGAGCGAGTCCATAATACCATTAGTCATGTCAATCCTTCGAAGGACCTCCTGACATGACCCACCACTGTTATGAACACTCAAGATTTCATTCCGTCTGGTGCCAATTGATTTTTATTCAGGTTAGACGACGCTACCGTAGCGAAGGGTTAGGTGGACAATGGATTTAGGAAGGGTGTCGTATCGTGGACCCTGTATCGAGTGTGCTGGCCGGATACCTGCCCTCGTTTCTCAAGACGATAAGGATCCTGTGGTGGAGTCTGCCCCTGCGCTTGCTCGTCCTTCTCCTCCCTCTCACGCCACTGGACACTTCTTTTTCTTCCTTCCTCGTAGGCAACTTCATTTCTCTATTTTCACTTTTTTTTTTTTTTTTTTTTTTTTTTTTTTTGTTTTTTTTTTTTTTTTTTTTTTTTTTTTTTTTTTTTTTTTTTATTTTTTTTTTTTTTTTTTTTTTAGCTACCATGTCATAATTGTCTCATTCCTTATAATTAAGGCAGTTTAACGAAGTTCTTCCTATATACAATTATAATTCTTAATCTCTTGCTGCTGGAGCCAGTCATGAGGAGGGTGCCACGTAGTATGGACTTTCCTCTGACTCCCGTCCATGCTTTGCAGGATTTGGTTCAGTCCCGGTACCTCACCCGAAATAAGCTCGGGGAAGGATTCTGGGGAGCATTGTAAGGGTGAATTCGTTCCTCGCAGACAATCCACCAATCTTTGACTCGAAAACTGGTGGTTCTCCTATTATGATTTATTCTTACTAGAGAAAAAATGTGCAGTTGTTTCGCTATAACCATACATATGACATATTGTTGATATAACATAAATTGTACACCATCACCAAGTCTGTTATCTTATCACTTAAAGTTATATATTACATATAACAGAAGTCTTTCTTCCTGGCAAGCAGTGGCCGAGTCAAAGCACACCCCAATATTATACACAACTAAAATACACTTAACCACCCCGTCATTCTCAGCACCTCTGGAATGAAGGATGTTGTCACTGAGCTTTTATGTGTGTGTGTATTTACCTAGTTGTATTTACCTAGTTGTATTTTACGGGAAGGGGAGCTATGCTCGTGGGGTCCCGTCTTCATATCTGTGTGTGTGTGTGTGTGTGTGTGTGTGTGTGTGTGTGTGTGTGTGTGTGTGTGTGTGTGTGTGTGTGTGTGTGTGTGTGTGTGTGTGTGTGTGTATTTCACCTTGGTCTTTGGATCACGTTCTGTACTCGTGATCGACAGCTATTTCCCCCCAAGAAGAGAGCTCAGAGCTCGTATGACCGATCTATGGGTAATACTGTGACCTTACACGCACACACACACACAACTCCCTGCCCATGAGAGTTGGAGGAACGACTCGTAGCGAAGCGATACTGAAATTATTTCAGCCCTGGGCAGGATTCGAACCCGGACCGCCGTAGTGACAGTTGGAGACTCTACCAACCGCGCCACCGAGTCGTGTGTGTGTGTGTGTGTGTGTGTGTGTGTGTGTGTGTGTGTGTGTGTGTGTGTGTGTGTGTGTGTGTGTGTGTGTGTGTGTGTGTGTGTGTGTGTGTGTGTGTGTGTGTGTGTGTGTGT
>NC_134798.1:14590881-14605881 GCF_046742065.1 Oratosquilla oratoria
TGCGTGCGTGCATGTGTGTGTGTGTGTGTGTGTGTGTGTGTGTGTGTGTGTGTGTGTGTGTGTGTGTGTGTGTGTGTGTGTGTGTGTGTGTGTGTGTGTGTGTGTGTGTGTGTGTGTGTGTGTGTGTGTGTGTGTGTGTGTGTGTGTGTGTGTGTGTGTGTGTGTGTGTGTGTGTGTGTGTGTGTGTGTGTGTGTGTGTGTGTGTGTGTGTGTGTGTGTGTGTGTGTGTGTGTGTGTGTGTGTGTGTGTGTGTGTGTGTGTGTGTGTGTGTGTGTGTGTGTGTGTGTGTGTGTGTGTGTGTGTGTGAGTGTTAGCTCAGCTATAATATATGGATGTAAGAATTGGAAAATAAAAAGTCAAATAAGCTAATGGTTGCACAGAAAGTAATAGAAAGCTCAATGGCGGGAATAACGGTGAAAGATAGGAAGAAAGCAAGTTGGATGAGAGAGCAGATTGAAATGAAGGTCATCGTGGATGCGATAAAAGAGAAGTGGAATTGAGGAGGGAATGTAACCAGAAATGAGAATGGGAGGTGGTGCAGGTATGTTACTGGTTGGACGCCGCGAGATAGGAAGCGTGGAAGAGGAAGACCAGACAGAAGATGGAGATATGAAATAGAAAAGTTTGCAGGAGTGATGCGGCAGAAGTTGGCGCAGTCGTGCGAATCATGGAAGTGTTTAGGAGAAACTTTTACTCAATAGCGGACTACGAATGTTTGATTGATTGATTGACTGATATACTTCAACATTTCAACTCTTACCCACTCATAGTGAGGTGGACAGACATGATAACCTAACTGACTAGCTTGACAAGTGTTTTGATCAAGATCCATTTCAGGTCGGGGGGAGGGGGAGACCAAAGAGGTCAGACACGGCTGAACAGAATCACATAATGACCACATGTAAGGGACGATGCCGTGTGGCAACACGCCACAACTGCTGCAGTGTCCCCTAAGTGTACATAGCTTCAACTGTACATAATATTGTTAATTTTCATCAAATCATTGTATACATCTGTTATAGTCAATGCAATGTTAACATGGTCGGTGAAATGGCAAATGAACTTCAATATCTCTAAGTGTAGCGTGTTAAACGTAGGGCTACACAACCCCGAAAATAGATACACGTTTTTAGAAAAATCTGAGTACGAGAGGGACATTGGAGTTCTGGTGAGTCCGAACCTTAAAACCAGGAAGCAGTGCATTAGCGCCAGAAATAAAGCTAACAGTGCATTAGGCTTCATTGCTAGGACGGTAACGAATAGAAGTGCAGAGGTAATTATCAAACTCTATCTAGCGATAGTTAGACCCATCCTTGACTATGCGGTACAGTTTTGGTCTCCGTCCTACAGAATGGACATAAATTCACTAGAATCAGTACAGAGAAGAATGACCAAAATGATACATGGACTCAGAGAGGCTTAGGCACCTAAACTTACACTCTCTGGAAATATGCAGAGTGCGGGGTGATCTAATAGAAGTGTTCAAGTGGATCAAAGGCTATAACAAGGGTGATACAAACAAGGTCATCATAATAAAACAACAGGGCAGGACTCGCAGTAATGGGTATAAACTGGACAATTTTAGATTTAAGAAGGAAATAGGCAAGAATTGGCTTACTAATAGGGTGGTCGATGAATGGAATAAACTTAGTAACTATGTAGTAAGCGCTGAAACTATCAGTTCTTTTAAAAAACTATTAGACATCTTTATGGATGGGGATGACAGGTGGTGATGGATACGGAGCTGCCTAGTGTAGGCCTTATGGTCTTTTGCGGTCTCCTTTATTCTTATGTTCTTATGTTATGTTCTCATGTGTTGTAAATATTATATCTCGTATGAGGATGACTGTTATTATGTTGAATGTATTTGTATATAGTTTTATTTGCATACACTTTGCGAAGCGTTAATGTATTCATCGTGCATTGTGCATGTCATGGCGGACGGCCGATTCAATAATAAGTCCTATACAGTATCGAAGTTTGAGTTACTCCTTCCTACACCTGGGACGATAACCATCTTCTAACATGATGAAGTAACCAACCTTATTAATTGGTAACCCCGGAGTGTTGGACTCCCAGTGTTGCCGCCACCGCCGCAGCCGCCGCAGCCGCCGAGGACCACCCCTACTGCCCAGCCGCCGCCGCAGTCACCTCCGCCGCCGCCGCAGTCACCACCGCCGCAGCCGCCGAGGACCGCCCCTGCCCAGGCACCGCCGCCGCAGTCACCTCCGCAGCCGCTGTGGACCGCCCCTGCCCAGCCGCCGCTGCCGCAGCCGCCGAGAACCGCCCCTGCCCAGCCGCCGCCGGCGCCGCAGCACTAGCCTGCCGCCACACCCACCACTGCCGGCACCGCCGCACCCACCACTGCCGGCGCCGCAGCACCCACCACTGCCGGCGCCGCAGCACCACCGCCGGCGCCGCAGCACCCACCACCGCCGGCGCCGCAGCACTCACCACCCCCGGCGCCGCAGCACCAGCCTGCCGCCGCACCCACCCCTCGGCGCCGTAGCACCAGCCTGCCGCCGCACTCACCGCCGGCGCCGCAGCACCAGCCTGCCGCTGCACCTACCACTGCCGGCGCCGCAGCACCAGCCTGCCGCCGCACCCCCCACTGCCGGCGCCGCAGCACCCACCACGGCCGACGCCGCAGCCTCAGCCTGCCGCCGCACCTACCCCCCGGCGCCGCAGCATCAACCTTCGCCTGCCGCCGACGTGGACCACTCCTGCCGCGCAGTCGCCTAAAACCTGCCTTGCCGCAGTCGAAGTGGACTACCCCCACACACGCTGCCGACGCCTCAGTCATCATGAACCAATCTGTCCTTCCCTCAGCGGACGTGGTTCCCAGGCAAACACCAACCACGGACACTCCCGTCAACTGCGCTTCCATCCCCGGACATCCAAGACTGGCTTATTTCACCAGTCACTTGGGGGGGGGGAGTAATGTGGCAGCACGCTACAACTGCTGCAGTGTCCCCTAAGCGTACATGGCTTCAACTGTACATAATATTGTTAATCTTCATTAAATCATTGTATACATCTGTTATAGTCAATGCAATGTGTTGTAAATAGTGTATCTCGTATGAGGATGACTGTTATGTTGTTGAATGTATTTGTATATAGTTTTATTTGCATACACTTTGCGAAGCGTTAATGTATTCATCGTGTATTGTGCATGTCATGGCGGACGGCAGATTCAATAACAAGTCCTAAACAGTATCGAAGTTTGAGTTACTCCTTCCTACAACTGGGACGATAACCATCCTCTACCATCCTCTACCATCAGCCGCTAGGAAAGAATTGGCAGGAGACCTTCTGGTCCCGAATGAAAAATAAATAAATAAATAGATAGATAAGTAAATAAATAAATAAATATATAAAAAATAGATCAAAAGAAATGACATGAGAGGTGATTTTTCACTTTGGGTGAATAGATAGATGAAGGCGAGGGAGGAGGAAGGGGAATGGGTAGAGGGAGTAAGGGAAAGGGGGGGGAGAGAATAAGAGGAGAAGAGTAAGAAAAAAGTGAAGGAGAAAGAGAAGTAGAGAAGAATATGGAAGAATAGAAGAATGAGAAAGAAGAGCAGGAGAAGGAGTAAGAGGAGGAAAGAAGCAAGAGGAGGAAGAATAGAAGAATAAAAGAGAGAAGCGGGAGGAAGGCGAAGAAGAGGAGGAGGAGGAGGCATTGAAAGAGAAAGAGAAGTAATAAGATGTGAAGAACAAAAAGGAAGAGCATAAGGAGAAGAGAGAGGAGGAGGAGGAGGAGAAGGAACAACAGCATAGGGAAGAAGAAAAGTGGTTGGAGTACGAGGAAGAGGAGGGGGAGAAGGGGAAGGAGAAGGAAGAAGAAAGGAGGGGGAAGGTTGGTTTCTGGGAGAGAATGAAGTAAGAATATTTCATCACATGTCGTGACACGGAGGGTAGGAATGCAACACGATCGGCCACGGTATGACACGGCTGTGTCACAGATGGTATGAAGTGACATAGACGCAAAGACGGTGGCCCAGGCCGAGGGGTACCGGTGAGCGAGAGGGGGAGGCGAATAAAGCCGAAAAAAGAAAGGAGGTTGGTGAAGGCTGCACAGTATGTGTTTGGAGGAAGGAGGTAGAGCTGGAGGAAGAGAGGGTGGTGGGGGACGATGAGGCTCCGTGAATGGGGCCGAGCGAGGTAAATGAGGGCGGAGGCATTGAAGAAAATGATCTAAGTGAAAGTGAAAATGGAGGAGGAGGTGGGGGTGGCGGTACAGATAAAAAAAAAAGTGGTTTATGGGAAAATTTCGGATGGGAGAAGCAGGTGGGAAAAATGAGAGGAAGGGGTGGGTGGGCTGGGTCGGGTCAGGTCGGGTCGGGTCGGGTCGGGTCGGGTCGGGTCGGGTCGGGTCGGGTCGGGTCGGGTGGAGAAGGAAAAGAGAACCGAGCAGCCGCCCCCATGCCCAACCTACTGCCACGAGCCGTCGTCCTTCCACCTTTCTCTCAATTCACCATGATCAAACGCATTTAGGTGTATATCTATATCTATCTACCAATCTCTCTCTCTCTCCCTCTCTCTCCCTCTCTCTCCCTCTCTCTCTCTCTCTCTCTCTCTCTCTCTCTCTCTCTCTCTCTCTCTCTCTCTCTCTCTCTCTCTCTCTCTCTCTCTCTCTCTCTCTCTCTCTCTCTCTCTCTCTCTCTCTCTCTCTCTCTCTCTCTCTCTCTCTCTCTCTCTCTCTCTCTCTCTCTCTCTCTCTCTCTCTCTCTCTCTCTCTCTCTCTCTCTCTCTCTCTCTCTCTCTCTCTCTCTCTCTCTCTCTCTCTCTCTCTCTTTCTTTCTTTCTCTCTCTAATCTGGCTTTACCCCAGTCGAAAGAATGATTCTGATTTTTAACATGAATAAACACGGCCAAATTTTCCTGCCCATACCTGATTGATTGGCAGATCATAATCAGGTATGGGCAGCAAAATCCGGCCGTGTTTCTTCATGTTAAAAATTAGAACCATTCTTTCGACTGCGATTTCAGGAGGAAAATAATTGAATCAGCTTTAATTGAGTAATGCCCCAACATTGATATTTCTAAATAGCAGTGGACTCCTGGCACTATTTCCCGCACAGCGGTCAGTAAGCTTGGCCGAAATTTACAACCCCCCCTCCCCTCACCCTCACATTCACCCTCACCCTCACCCGCCACCCCATCTTACTCCGCATCTGAGTAATGTCATAAGTCCATGTTCCCTCACATTCCTTTGTATCTTTAGCTCATAAGTCCCAATTGTCCGCTTCTCATGTACTTTCCTGAAGAGGGCTACATTTGGTAGCCGAAATATATAATCTTCTTTTATTCGAAGTTTATTTTCTCCGACTGTGGGTTTCTTGTGTTATATGTATATATATATATATATATATATATATATATATATATATATACATATATAAATATATATATATAAATATATAAATATATACACACACACACACACACACACACACACACACACATATATATATATATATATATGTATATATATATATATATACATACATATATATGTGTGTATACACATATGTATATACACACATATGCAGTACATATATATATATATATTTATATATATATTTTTATATATATATATATATATATATATATATATATATATATATGCATGAGAAATCACATAAACTCGTGATTCTAAATATGAGGAAAAACCACCAAGGAAAAAGAAAAACTGATGACCAAGCGCTTTCGTCTATTCAGACATCCTCAGGGTGCATAGAAAAGAAAAAGGACACAAGAATATGTACACAAACTATGAGGTCAGGAAGGGAACCGGGAAAGGTTATGAGGCTCTAATGTCGACCTGACCCGTTCGCGGCAGCGGACGTTTGAGCTACTATTTTTTTCACAATAAAATTGTCTAGTTTATACATACCATGACTTAAATTTAAGTTATTGACAAATGTATATTTGATCAGACTGGATTCTATTATATTTCTAGTCAAATATGACTTATCTTTAACAATTTCTTTAGCACCCTCCCAATTTATGCAAGGTGAATAAATAATGCATTAGAAGTTTGCCCACTCTTGACGCTATACTGATGTTGTTTTAACCTTACTTTTAATTCTTTTCCAGTCTGACCAATATAGCATTTGTCGTAATTTTTACATGGAATTGAATATATACATCCTTCTTCCTTATAAGGAGAGTTTTTAATTAAAAGACTTCTAACTGTATTGGAGTTCTTAAATGCCACTTGAATGTTGAAAATCTTAAGAATATGAGGTAGTTTGACGAAATTCTCGTTGAAAGGTAGTACAAGTAGGTTTTTTACATTAAAAGTTTTACTACCTTTTTCCTCGTAGAAAGATTTCTTTGCCGATTTATAGGAAATCTCCACGAGGTGCTTAGGATATTTTGATTTTGAAGCTATGTCAAATATGATGAACTCTTAATAATATTTGACATAGCTACCATGTATACTTTTAAACAAATTATTGAAATCTGCTATATTGACCTTTATGTAATCATTGATATTGATATGTTTCTTTTGTGTGTTTTTTTACGCTATTTTGAACTTGAACAACAAAAATTCTGGCTAACCAGTTTCGTGGCATCGTGTGTTTGCTTTCTCTCCTTTTTTTTTTTTTTTTTTTTCTTCTTCTTTCTTTTGCAGCCAGGTCCCCAAGGGGATTTTATTCAGTGCCATTGGGCCGATTCATACTAGTGAATTGAAACAAAAATTTGCGTGCTTGGTGCAGTAACAGTTTTCTTTGGACGCGCCAATTTATTTTTTGTGGTCCCACGTGGTTTTCACTTTGACATTGTGTCGGCTCAGACCTTTATAACATAGTCATCCCAGTGCGTCACTGGATCACCTCTTGTTCCTGAGTGCGTCGTTTGTAAATCTGGAGCCGGATAGACCAGGATTTCTAAACAATATTATCTCTGCGCAATCCTGTCGGCCAGTGAATTACGTTCGCTGCTTTCTCTAGTGACTGGTCATTTTTAGTGTTTTCGTTGCACTCAGCCTTGTACTTTTCTGCATGCAATGCCATACTATATTCTGGTAATAATGAATTAATTTATATAATTACATATCTGGCCAGGCGTGTCGCCTTGGCGGCCATCATGACGTCATTTCATGACGATCACATTTTCTTTGTTTATTAGAAATTTTATTTCCTACATTCTTTCATTGTGAATATTGAAATTGTGATTCATACAGTAGTGTATTTACGTGCTTTAATTATGAATAGTTGTATTAATAACTTTGTGTATCAGAACCAATATTATTGTTTACTTTCTTTCAGGTCATTCTTCCGATTCGAAGAGTGATTCATTGAGTTCTCCATTATTAACTGTATGTATTTTCTTTGTTTTGCCTGATGTTACTACGAAGTGGGTTATCTTATCCCTCTTTTAATATGTCTAAACATAAGGTACCGTCGTTTCTTCATTCCCCAAATCCATCTGCCATAATGGCTCATACTTTCACATTATTACATCAGGACCCTTCTCTTTTTAAAATTTCTGGTGATGATCCCCAATATAATGCTAGTGATTATATTCGCCAGTGCGAAGATTGTATTGTAAATACTAATGTTTCAATGGGGTCTGAGAAAATTTCTTTCGTGAGGTCACAGCTTGTGCCTAATTCTTTGGCTTCTGAGATGTTATCTGCTTGGTGTCTCAACCCTAAGTCTTTGGATTATAATTATGATCTATTTAAGACTACTTTCCTTTTTTTTTTTTTTTTTTATACCCCTGTAGGCAATTCCTTTCAATTGTGTTTTAAGCTGGATGATGTTCTTACATGCAGATTGGACACTTTTGACTATAATAGGCGTTCTAAGGCCCAGGCCAGCAAAATTGTAGTTAAGGTTCTTTCCCATTCAGAGTGGGTTCAGCATAGCACAATCAATTTAGGGTTCCGCCTTATTTTGGAGTTTATTTTATACATAATTTTCTTATCGCCTTTTGAGAGGAGAGCTGCCTCTTCTCTCAGCTATAAGACAGATGAGACCCTACTATCTTGCAACAAGGCTCTCATGCAAACTTAGGGAAGTGCCTTCTGGTTCCTTGTGTATTAGCAATGCTCAACAACATGCCAGTGTTTCTAGTTCTCCTCCTCCACCCCCTCAGTCTTCAGTTCCTACTCACAGCTCCTTTTCCTCTACATTTACCCCTCCTGTACTCACACGTACCTATTGTAACAAGTTAGGCCATTCGAGTATTTTTTTTTCGTCGTAAGCGTCATGTATCGGATGTTTCTTCTAATGTGACGCATGACCTCTCTAGAGTAGAACCACAGGATAAGCTTAGCTACTGTTATATCCATGGTCATTGTAAACGGTCGACTGATCAGTGTTTCAAGGTTTTGAAATTTAGAGCTGAGACTTCTCATCAGCCTAAACAATCTCCGTCCCATTTTGACAGGCGCCCGTTTCACAACCCTAAGGTTTGACCAGTAATGTTCGGTCCCACATCATCCTCTGGGTGGCTGCTGAGTCTTCTCAGTTACTCACCTTCCAATTTCTTACAGAGAATACACCTATTTCAGTCACTGTAGATACTGGTACAGAATGTAGTCTCATAAGTAGAAAAGCTTATTATGTTCCCCGGGATTTGCACAATCTCCCTTTATCTCCTTTTTGTAATGGTTTGCATTCTGTACGAGGATTCCCCTTGCCTATTCTTGGGTCTGTTCACATTCTCTCAAGGTTTTCCTTATATGTCACAGTTTTCCATGCCACTTTCATTGTTGTATCTGGTCTTGCACTTATGTGTGATTGCCTCTTGGGCATCGATGCTCTTACAGCACATGGCATTGCTATATTTCCTAGTCGTCGTGTAGTGACTTTCTGTAATTTTGTCATTCCTGCAACAGATAGCCAGTTTCCATTTGTGATTCCCCTCCTGTGCATGAGCAGGCCGTGCAGTCGCCTTCGAAAGGACCTCCTCGCTTTAACTTTCCTATTATTTCTTGTGCTGCTGTTGCTGTAGGAGAGCATTGTATTGAACCTTCAAGTGCAGTTCGAGTTACGGTGCGCATTTCAGGTGCATCAATTGGGTCTGACCTTTTATCTCAGCCTGACTCTGTTCGTGCTCGTCGCCTTGCTTTGGAAGGGGCTTTCTCCACTATTCGCGAGGATCATGTTACCACAGCTATGGTAACCAACGTCACAGGTGCTCCTATCACTCTCTCTCCTGACAGTCACTTAGGCTCATTTGAAATAGTTGAAGTTGATGCTTTCCATGAATCGCCTCCTATCATTGCAGCTTCTGTGCTAGTCTCCACAAGCAAGTGACACGGCTCACCTGGCCTCCAAATTTGCAACGTTTATAGATGAGATTGATTTTCCTGATGAGACGCCTCGTCTCGTTGAACTGTTAGTGACCCACCGTCAGGCTTTGACTTTGCCTGGTGATCCATTTGGACTTACAGATCGTGTGGTTCATAGAATTGATCTTCATCCAGGTGCTCGTCCTATTTACGTTTCCTTTACAGGTTACCTCACTCTCGTCGGCTTATAGCACAGTCCTTGGTTGATGACATGTTACGTGAAGGCGTTGTACAAGAGTCTTACTCGGAGTAGAACTCGCCACTCCCCCTGGTGCCTAAGAAGGATGGATCTTTTCGTCCTGTTATTGATTATAGGCGAGTTAACGAGGTCACTATTCCAGACCATTACCCTTTGCCTGTAGTAAGTGACCTCCAGTCTTTTGGCACTGGTAATATGGTGTTCACCACCTTAGATTTGAAAGCGGGTTTTTGGCAGATGCCCCTGGAGGAGAAATCTCGTAAGGTCACGGCCTTTTCTACTCCCAGAGTACATTATTAATGGCTTCCTTGCCCCATAGGGTAGCGGAATGTTCCTTTGACTTGCCAGCGATTGAACTCCATTTTTCATGTCCTAGTAGGCAATGGACTTTTTGTTTACCTGGATGATTTAATCTTAGTTTCCAAGGATGTGGAGAGCCACTTAACTAAGTTGTCCATGGTCTTGCAACGGTTTGCTGATGCTGGATTAAAACTCAATTTGCACAAGTGTTCTTTTCTTAAGTCTAGCATCCAATTCTTAGGTCATGTTGTAGACAAAGTCAAGGCGGTTAGGGACTTCCCTACACCTAAGTTAGTTGAGTTGAGCATGCACGTTCCTTCTTTGGCCTGGCAGGGTACTATCGTGCATTTATTAGGAATTTTGCTTCAATTGTTTCACTTCCTTCCAATGGCGTGATGTTCATAAGGAAAGTTTTGATTTCTTGAAGCTTACTCTTACTGAAGCGCCCGTGTTGGCATTCCTGAACTATAGCCTTCCCTTTACTATTTGTACAGATGCTTCTGGTACAGGTATTGGAGCTGTACCTATGCAGCAAGTAGACCCCATGTTCTTGCACACGCTAGTAGCATTCTTAATAAGCCTGAGTCTCGTTACTCTGTTACTTATTTAGGGGCCCTTGCAGTGGTGTGGGCTTTAAAGCATTTTCGTGATATAATTTTTGGATGGCCTGTTACAGTCTACACTGACCACACTGCTGTCACTCAGTTTTTCAAGGACAAAAACTTTTCAGGTCGCCTAGCCAGATGGTTTCTCACGATTGAGGAATTTAATCCAACCCTTAAGTATATTCCAGGACATGCAAACAATGTTGCTGATGCACTTTCACGCAATATTCCTGTTGCTGCTGTTAAAGTAATTGATAACTTCTCTCTGAAGGATATGGCCAAAGCTCAGTGTGAGGACCCTGTTTGGTCTGCTGTTATTTGTGGTTTGGAATCTGGTGATGATACCACCTTACCAGATTTACCTGTTCCCCTGTACCAATTTTCTATGCAGGATAAGGTTTTCATTTGTAATGTGGAAGTGTTTGAGCAGGATGTAGCACAGCTAGTGATCCATGAGTCCCTAGTTCCTGTTGTTCTGTCCCTTGCTCATGATGTACCACAGGCTGGTCACCAAGGTCGTGACAAAACTCTGGCTGTGGCACGTAAGAATTATTGGCCAAAAATGCGACTGGACATAACCTCTCGTGTAGCCCAGTGTAGCTCTTGTGCCTATAACAAAGGTTCTACACACACTGCTCCCATCTTAGAGTACCCTACTCCTTCTCGCCCTTTTCAGACTATGGCTATAGACCTTTTACAACTGCCTCGTAGTGCTCAAGGTTTTGTGTATGTCCTTGTGTGTGTGGACAACATTAGTCGGTTTGCAATACTGGCTCCCTTACGTAGCAAGTCTGCTCCAGTAGTATCCCATGCTTTAGTTTCTCATGTTTTTTGTCCATACACTACTCCTTCGGTGCTCCTTAGTGACAATGGGTCGGAATTCAGGAATGAGGTTTTAACGAGCATTTGTGAGCGTTACGGCATCATGCAAACATTCGTGAGCACCCTGCGTCCAATGGTCTTGTGGAGACGGCGAATTGGAAGATTTTGGATATACTCAGGCACGTTGCTAGTAGCCTTCATTAATCTTGGGAGGATTGGCTTCCACATGTCAGTGCTTGTATTAACAGCACCATTAATGTCTCTACAAGCAAGAAGCCTCATTATGTTATCTATGGAGTGGAAAAACGACTCCCTTATGATGTGGTTGATAGTTCTGCTCGTCCCCTCTACAATATTGACGACTATAGCCAACTCCAATATCATACATTGCATAATATTTATAGTTCTGTAAGAGATTAACTTAATGTCTCCAAAGCCAATATGTTGAAACACTAGCATCTCCGGGATATGCCTGTTAACATCGGTATTGGTGATCATGTTTATATGAGCATGCCTGACCGCCAATCAAAACTTAATTGTAAATTTGCAGGTCCCCTTTTAATTACTGGGAAGATGCATCCAAATAAATTCAGGGTCTTTGATCCTTCTCAGGGACTGAGCAAAGTGGCGCATATTGATAGACTTAAGGTGACAAGAGTGTCTATCCTTGCATTTACTCAACCTCCACCAAGGCTCCCTGTACCAACTATGTCTTCTGTATCTACCCCCTACTCTTATAATCTCTGTTCAAGGGATCCTATGTCATCATAATTGTATATGTATCTTGTTTCTCTGTTAAGTTGGCGCCAGTTCCTTTGTGTATTTCTTATGTGTGTGTACAGTTCCTTTGTGTATTTCTTGAGTTTGTGTACAGTTCCTTTGTGTATTTCTTGTGTATGTGTACAGTTGTTTTCTGTATTTCTTGTGTTTCTATACAGTCCTTATATGCCATGTAATTGTGTGTGTTTACATATTAGGGCGTGCTATTGTGATAGTTATTTTTCACACTTTTCTGGTCGCATTGTTGTGTGTGTGGAATATATTTTGTACATTTTGCTTTTGTCTTGCCTGTTTTTTTTTTTTTTTTTTTTTTTTTTTTTTTCTCGTTTGCTCGGTGGGGTCACCAATTGGTGGTGGTCGAGCAATGTAATGGCGTACTTGAAGCTTTGTATATTTATTATTGTGTATTATACATATGTTGTAAGAACCAAGTGTCCTGCTCGCTCGTTCGAGAGTTTTCTCACCTCTGGGTTGGCGTTCCCAAGTTCAGTTTCTGTTATGCCAACCGAGTGCACGTACGTTTTGTTAGTGTGTTACAATTTATTTGATACACTGTTTTCAATTCTGAATATTCTTTCATTAGCCACCCTCGTACAACTGGTTTCCGGTATGTGTAAGTAGTAACTTAAGAAGATCAAGAGCGACTGTGTCGAATGGTTTAGAATGTGTTGAGTAAGTTAGAATGGGAACATGACCGCTGGTATGACCTTTGTGAATCGCGCAAGTGTGGCAAGCGTCAATGTGAGTTTGTATATCCTGCTTCGTGATTAACCAGAAATAGTGCAATCTATTTTGTGTAACGCATTTTTCCTTACCAGGGTGTGCAGCAATATGTAAATCGTATATAAGCTTTAAAACTTCTGGAATGAGATCCGTAGGAACTCAAGTTGAAACGCTGATCTGTTGGGTTCATGTTTTTTAGTTAGTGTTGTTTTGTGATACAGAATGTCATCCACTAATGTGTAATTGTCTATATCAGGAGGAAAGTTTTCTGTGTCAGTTGTGTTTCCAAAGATGGTCTGATTTCTGCGCTGCGGCAACGCGCGCTTGTGTAAGGTTTACTGAAAGAGCATTCTGAGTGATAGTCGTAGAATGGCGACTGAGGGCGTCTGCAACTAGATTTGCTTTTCCTTGAACAAAATTAAAGGTGGGCATGAACTCTTGTATGATAAGGAACCAGCGGGGAAGTTTTTCGGAAAGTTTTTTCCCTTTGAAGAGGTGTAAGATTGGTTGATGATCTGTGTATATGTGTATCTCGTACCCAAGGATCTCTTTGAAATGTTTGAGTGAGTATATGACTGCTAATGTTTCTATGTCTATGACTGAGTAATTCCGTTCGTGTTTGTTGAGTGTGCGACTCGCATAAGGAATTGGTCTGAGTTTTGTGCCGTGTTGTTGGGAAGGCAAGGACAGATGCCGTGGTTAAGGCTTTCTTTAAGTCATTAGAGGCTTTCTCTTGTTCAGGTGTCCAAATGAAGGGTGTGTCCTTCTTAAGTAGTAAAGTTAAAGGTACTGCTATACTAGCGTAGCCTTGAATGCAACGTCTGTAAAAACCTGACAGACCAAAGAATAAATTTATGTGCTCTACAGAAGTAGGGCGTGGAAAATCTATGACTGCCTAGGCCTTGTCCTGCGAGGTTAAAATCCCTTGTGAATTAAGGACATGCCCTAGGAAGCGTATTTTTCTCTGAAGGAAGAAACACTTCTTAAGCTTCAGTTCGAGACCTGCTTTTGCTAATCGTGAGAAGCCAGTGTGTAGAGTGTGTAAATGTTCGCTAACGGATTTGGAAGCGATGACCATCGAGGTATATAAACACTGAATGACCTAAGAGACCTGTAAGTACTGTGTGCATGAGTCGTGTAGACACTAAAGGGGCTTATAAGAGACTCATGGTGAGTCGTTTGAAGTGATAATGACCTGTGAGTGTGTTAAAGGCTGTCAAAGGCAAGGGGGATCTGAAAATATTGAGACATAAGGTTTTGAACACTATGTTGTTTTCATCGACGGAGTGGAGGAGATCTTGTAAGATAGGAATTGGGCGTCTATCTGGTTTGATTAGCTTATTTAGCTCTCTGAAGTCTACTACAGGGCGGAAGGAACCATCGCGTTTAGGGACAACAAAGAGGGGGAAGTTCCATTCACCGATGGACGGTTCAATAATGTCTTGCGCAATCATGTCTTGGATAAGGTTATCTACAATCATGAGTTTGGTGTGTGGTAATATGTATGCGAGAATGTAACATGGCTTAGAGTTCTTGCGAAGGGGTATAGGGTGCTGAATAAGATTAGTGACTCCAACGGGTTCACCTTGAACGGCAATGGTGTGTCTGAACTTGCTGCAAAGTGTAAGCAAGTCCGCTTGTGTATCAGGAAAATCAATGGGGTAAAGCTGAAATGCATCAATGGGTTCCTGTGCTGTTTGCACGCTTCAGTTGCGACGGATATCTGTGATAACACGTGTTAACGAGGTGTCCTTGTTTGTGGCAGTATGTACAAAACATTCGTGTTCTTGAAGGAGAGCGTTGTCGTGAGTGATCTTGCGTGTGTGGTGTATGTCTCGACCTCGTGTTATGTGAGGGGGACCGTGTGACCTGTGTGTCTTGGGTTTGTATCTGAGTGATAACTTGTTTCGTGTCAGAGAATTTCCTTGAGAATTCGACTAATGTGATACCTGATACCTGGTAAAGGTGCTGGCTTCCTGGAGTGTGTCTGGGTGTAATTGTGAGAGAAGGTGAAAGTATGCAATGGAGAGACACTACGTTTTCCAATGAAATTGTGTTGCTTGAGACCCAGTCTAATTTTTTTAGGCTTTCTCTGAGTTCACTCTTAAATGCTGAAGCTATTTTGATTACCTTTTCTCTAGTGGTGTATGGGCCATGATTATAAGTTTTTGCCAAAGAGTATAGGTGGGAAAGTGCTCCAGGTGACTCAAAAGTAGCAAATGTCTTTTTGAATTATTCTACAATTTTATCAAATGAATG